>NC_139233.1:14344211-14425237 GCF_977018435.1 Lepisma saccharinum | reverse complement strand
ATAAACGTTGAAACGTTTAAGAACGTATAAGAACGTTTACCGAAACGTTGAAACGTTTCAACGTTTCGGTAAACGTTCTTATACGTTCTTAAACGTTTCAACGTTTATATAAGAACGATAAAAAACGTACTGTGATACTCATCTTCACGATTAGTCAAACGTAGTATTCATTCGCTGTACATATTTTCCGTCCTTAAATTCTAATAGTAACAAAAACCTTCCATCTCTCATTTTATATTTAATTCTGTGCAAATCACATGCCTGGAAGCTTGCGTGTATCACCCTCACTGTTTATTTAGATTTTGACCTTAACTATTAATCATGCATTTTTTTTATTGCATATTTCCCATGTCAACACAAAATATATATTTTCTCTTGGATTAATTTTAACAATAATGATGAAAATTAGAGAAAGAGTAGAGAGAGAGAGAGTCCTCCTCCGTAGCTGAGCGAGTTACGGCGTTCACTCGTCTTGAGATTGTTCGCTGCGAGACGGCATAGGTTCGAATCCGGCTCTGGTCGGAATTTATTCGGCCTACGTATAGGGCCGGTAGCAACCCACTATCGTGAGAAAATTGGGGGAGCTATGAGTGACTAGTGTAAGCTGGTTTCATATATCTTCTATAACAGCTGAGGGTTCGTCGTGCTGACCAAGATCACCTCGTTGCCAGTTAAAAATAACTCTAGGTAGGATTCCCTATCCAAATTTTTGTTTCGTGTTCATGGCGATAGTGGTGCCCAATGCTACAACTTTTTCTCCCAAAAAAGCGTCTCTGCTCATGACCCTCCTGAAAGCGACATGCTCCAATTTCTTGTCTGCTTCGTGACGTGCATCCAAATTCGTGTGCGTGTTGTAAGCAATATCGTGATCTTTGCATGCCGTGTCCAACGGATTCACACCCCTTGTCTCCTCTCTCCAATCTTTTCTCGAGTTTGGTACCCGGTCCGCAGTATTGGTAGTCAGGTAAATGCATCTCGAAAAATAACTTGTTGATGATGTCGTTCACGAGTCCCTTTCCTTCGGCAACGTTCCAGAATCTCGGAGGCAGCGTGTTGATAATTTTTATCAGGTAGCCGATACCTTTGTCGTCGTTCACGATGAAGTTGGAAAGTTTGCCAACATTGTAATTGGAGAGTGATGTTACCCCTACAGATTTTACTTCACAATAGAGGTTGTTGACACTCATCGAGACACACGCCCCAGAAGACAACTGGTGGATAGATAGTTGTGTATGCCAGCCACCAGTTGGGCCTGCGATCAGTTTAGTTGTTTTAAATTGTGAGTGTGTGTGTGTGAATTGAAACACTACAATTTCTTACCAAGTGGTAATATATCGACGTCTTGTAATCAGTGTGTCCTATTCCGAGTTCCAGTCAGGTCGCATAATCAATATTTCAAATTCCATTTTAAACGTATCCCGAGTCGTGATTAGCCTATGTGTGCAAAAAATAATGTTAAAACAAACTCTTGACCTCAATAATACAAGTTGTGTATTTTCTTTCAGCTGTGGTTCCCTCTTTTTTTTCGCGAGAAATAACAAATTAACCTAATCATTAACTCAACAAATAAAAAATGCATCTCTAAATTAATTAATAAAAACTGTTATTACACCCAAACCTCTATTTTATCGTAAATATAAATAAAATATCATCTCACATAGTGAAAACAATGTGAAAATTGTTCTAGTGAGTGATATATGATTGTCAAACACATACATAAATACATTATGTTACAGATTCCACCGATGTAGTTTCCGGTGAAATAATTATGATGAAATTACTTTCCGGTTCTCGTCGGTAAAACCTTTGATCGCACACGGGACACGTTTCAATGTTATTGTGAGATTGAAGTTCATCGCTGGATAATAGGAGCATTTGGTTTCGATTCGCGTAAGAAGCTGCCAATAGTCTCAACCTCTTCAACTATCTTTTCAAAAAAATGTTTGATTACGTCTGGTCCTCGGTAAACATACGGTTCATCTATCCTATCCTGTCGCACAACAACAATATCCGAAACTCGAGGCTTCGTGCGATGTTGTGGAAGAAAATTCGGGGATGAAGAATATACATGACTTGATTTATTTATTTCTTCTCTTGTTTTTTCTGAGGGCATATGCGAGTCTTATTCAAGAACTAGAATAATTGTGCCTTTCGAATCGAATTTATGGAGGGGTAGAGAGAGGGCCAATATGAACAGGTTAGAAACAAGTGATATTATGATGATAGCCGTCGCCATTTCAGAGTGGCAAATGTTTAACATTAATTGTTGAATTTTATTTTAGGCTAGGCATATTGACTTCGTCAATTTTATCAAAACAACCATTATTCATCCTCATCGTTGCCATTAGCCAAAATAGCCTTGCTTCTTTTCTTTTCCCAATTTTCGTAGTAATCTCCGTTCACACTTGGCTTTTGTAGATTAACAAAAATCGTCTGAAGTTTGAACACGTCATACAGGTGCAACCTGTTTTTGTGATTGTTCTCATCGATTATTCAAAATGTCTAATTTTCGCATATTCAAATACACACAAGTGGAGGGGGTTCATGCCACATTAGTGATTTTAAATTGTATTCTCGGAGCCATGCACACATTTCCTAACATTGTTGCCTTGTAGTCGATGAGTTGTGCAGGTACAGCTGTGAAGTTGTTAATAAGACCCAACACAGACAAGTCATCCAACATTGCTTTTCGACATAGATTTTTAACTAGAAAAATTGTTATGATTACAGTACACCCATATCAGTATTCAATAACATGGTGCCATTTTTTCTGTTTCTGTTGCCAACAAAAGCAAATCTACAGACCACAGGTTCGAGAAATAAGACATTAACTATATTTTGCATACATGTAGGTACGCCCCGCGAGGTGTGTTATTGGAAGACTCAATACATGTGAGCAGTGGAGTAAATTTTTTTTCTTTTATTTTGATGTCCATGTATTTATCTGAACCCCCTTGTCCAACCAAAACAAAAGCTCCGGTCCCATCTGGAGACTGCAAAAACTGATATGTATGTTTATTCAGAAAAACCATCCATGGACAATACCGTTACGCCCTCCATGTGCATTTTCCTTGTTGGCTGAACGCAAAAATGCCCGAGACTGCTTTCGAAATTGCTTTCAGCCTCGCATCACGATACAGCCGTTTTCTACAATTCTATTAGCCTACTATTATTATCTAAAACTATTTCATCACACACAATCAAAAAAATAAAAAATAACATTTCTCTCCTTCACTCGCTTTTAGCCATCGTCCAGTGTCCTTCTAGATAGCAGGTGAATCGTGACTAGCAAAAATATTGAAATCGAAATATGAATTATCCGTTATAACCCCCCTCCTTTTTTTCTCTCCCCTTCTTTACATGCCCGCTCGATGACATTGAAATAAGCAAAAACACATCGCTATGCTTAAAAAAAAAACATCCATTGTACAACTCTATAGGTCGAGGTTCATAAGCCTCGTACATCTCATGCCAGAGGTTGTATATCTTGTTTACAGTTTATAGTGGCATCATATTCCTTCACTCGAGAGACTTGCAAGACAGCTCATTACTAGATCTGTTTTGTCCATATGACAATGCTTGCTATCAGTAATAAAATATTTATGCTGTTTAACCTAACAGCTGAGGGGGCGGGGCATTCCACATTTACCTTTGCTAGTGCAATAAATATCAATATTTTTAAGTTATGCAATAATTTTTGACATTATATTCATGTCCATTTCCAAAACTAGATTTATATACACAAACAACTCGCTCTTGCAATATATTATCTATTGTGAAAAATTCTCGCATGTTCGCGAAACAGGAAATACACGTCATAGCTTCCGTGAATCGAGCGCAAGGTTACTGGAGCACGCAAAATACCGTATGCCAAAAATTAAATATTCCAAATGCAGGCATCATGCACAAATAGAATAATCGGGTTGAATTTACAGTCTAAAATCACCATGTTCTGGCAGCAAGTATCAAAAACATGTGGTTAGAAGATTTTGATAGGGAGTGAGTGAAATAGTTGTTGCAAGTTACCTTTTAAACCCAGTACATGTGTAGGAATATATTGCGTATAAGCTGTCTCACTCTCTCCGTATGTGTGTCAGGTAGTCGTGTCGATCGTTAGTTGTATGCCACAGCTTAACTGTACTAGGTAATATTTTTACATAAGAGTAAGTTGGCATACTCTGCGAGGGTATATGTTTCAAGCTTCTAGCTGTAGAGCCTATTTGAGTTTGGCTCGTCGAAAGCAACTCAAACAGTGTTGCCAGCTGTAGGTTAATTTCCCCGTTATACAATTGCAAGAGGTAAGTTGCTTATACCCTATCTGGAAGATGTGTCCATGGCTTATGTCGTAGGTTAATTTTAGTTTGCAATAGATCTTGTGTGTTGGCTCTTACAAGTAATATAGCTGTTTTTCTGCTTTTGAGTCACCTGTAAGGCTATATGTGAGTGGGCGAGTGAGGTTAGTTTAGTTTACGATAGATCGACCTGTCATGCTATGTACTACTTTCTGCTTTTTGAGTTACCTGTAAGACTATATGTGGGTGGGTGAGTGAGGTTAGTTTAGTTCACGATAAATCACATTTTGAATTTGCTCACACTCTCTCTGTCTGTGTGTCAGGTGGTCGTGTCGATCGCTAGTTGTATGTTACAGCTTAACCCGAACTAGGTAATATTAACTGTACTTCAAAAAAATAAAAATTGTGTGTATCTCATGTCGAACTAGAAATAAAAAAATCAAACATTAAGCATTCATGCAGATTAATTAAGCCGTAAGTTCAAAATTTTGGCCCCCACACAAATCGCATTACATACATACATACATGTGGAAAAACAGAAGTATGCATGTTTTTTTCGCCCCCGTGGTGTTACAAGAGCCCCCTGTAAGTAAGACTAATCGGGGCTGGACCTACAGTTTCAAGAACCACTTGTGCGAGTATCGAACCCTTGAATACAAGACCACCACTGCGCCATAAGAGAGGAGGTTTGTGAAGCAACTAAGCAACTAGTCAGTGTTGCCAACTCCTAATTGTAGGATAGCTTCGCCTGTAAAAACAGATTACGCTGAGAGCAGAAGCCTATTAGCAGGTCGTAGTAGATTACACTGAAGAACCCTTACAGTAAAAAAACAGTCTTATAGGAAAATAATAAGAAGCACCAGCGCGCACACGTGTGTATAGCACGTGTTTCCCCCGAGAGAGGTTTACAAAAATCACGATAAGTCTCTCTCTCTTCATCTTACACCAATATTGGTATCTCTATCTTTTTTTTTAGTTGTAGATGGGTTGCCAACACACTCTAGTTAATAATGCTACATATTATACACACACGCACACACATACTGTGTTGCCATCCATCCATCTCTCTCTTTTACGGCAATATATATTTGTTACCGGCTCTATTGCCCAGTGCATGTATGTTACGCCAGTATATAAATTAGCTAAGCCCTTGCCAAGAAAAAAAACTGTAGGTAGGTGTTGGCAACACTGTCGGTTGTTTAACTCTTCCCTCTCTCCTCTCTTTTTTTTTGTAAAAAGCTATGGCAAAAATACCAGTAGGTTGGCAAATTGCTTTATGCAATTAATTAAGACAAGCCTCAAGCAGTATTGCCAGCTCTTTGCTTTAGGTTAGGTTAGGTTAGGTTGGTTAGGTTAGGTTAGGTTAGGTTAGGTTAGGTTAGGTTAGGTTAGGTTGGGTTGGGTTGGGTTAGGTTGGGTTAGGTTGGGTTAGGTTGGGTTAGGTTGGGTTAGGTTAGGTTAGGTAGGTTAGGTTAGGTTAGATTGGTTAGGTTAGGTTAGGTTAGGTTAGGTTAGGTTGGTTAGGTTAGGTTAGGTAGGTTAGGTTAGGTTAGGTTAGGTTGGTTAGGTTAGGTTAGGTAGGTTAGGTTAGGTTAGGTTGGTTAGGTTAGGTTAGGTAGGTTAGGTTGGTTAGGTTAGGTAGGTTAGGTTAGGTTAGATAGGTTAGGTTAGGTTAGGTACAAGCCTCAAGCAGTGTTGCCAGCTCCTTGCTTTAGGTTAGGTTAGACCAAAATAAAAACCTTGGTGACTTTTTCGAGTAAGATGTTGGCAAAACTGCAGAACAAGCCTCAAGCTGTATTGCCAGCTCCTTGCTTTAGGTTACATTAGACCCAAAAATAAAAATCTTGGTGATTTTTTCGAGTAAGAGGTTGGAAACACTGGTGAGGTTAACATACACCGTAAAAAGCTACGCCTCGCCCGAGTTGGCAACACTGCGAGCCCCACCGAGCCCCATTTTCTGGCGCAGAACCTGGGCACCCCCACTATTTTGGTGATTTTTTCGAGTAAAAAATTGGCAACACTGCAAGAAAAGCCTCAAGCAAGGTTGCCAGCTCCTTGCTTTAGGTTAGGTTAGACCAAAAAAAACCTTGGTGATTTTTTCGAGTAAAAAGTTGGCAACACTGCAAAAAACAGCCTCAAGCAAGATTGCCAGCTTCTTGCTTTAAGTTAGGTTAGACCAAATAAAAACCTTGGTGATTTTTTCAAGTAAGGGGTTGGCAACACTGCGAGCCCCACCGAGCCCCATTTTCGGGCGTAGAACCCGGCCACCTACTCTACTTCTTTGAGGTTTGTTAGGTATAAAATTTTAAGATTCTGCCTGCTTTGGCAGCTTACAATGAAAGGTGGCCGGTGTATAGATGGGTCCAAAGGAAGAAATACGTGTTTTTTTGTTTCGGCTAAAAACTGCTTTAGGGGGTATCCCCTCCCCCATTCAAATGTCAACATGAGGACAAATTGAGGTGGGTATCTTCCCGAAAGACCACCTGCATTTGAGAATCCGGTGGCATTCCGTTTTGATGGTAACAGTAATCCGATATGTGATGTTCGTGGTGCAGTGGCAGTAATCAGATGTGCATGTGTAACCGAACGTTATGTTTACATCATTTTTTTGAGGAGTACCATTACTGTGACGAGTATGTACATTGACACCGTGGACACCAATGGGGGGGAGGTTTTCACCATGTGATGCATGGGTGCTTGTCTTTATTTTGTGTTGGCAGATCGGTTACCATAACTTTGTTTCGTGTTACTTTCTTGTGGTAACAAATGTTTTATACAAGCTGTGTATTCATCTATGGAACTATCCTCTTGTGTCCTTGGCTATGGATATCACCTATATGATATCAAGGTCATGCTTGATAGGGTTATGGTTCCCGTGTGCGGCTATTTTGACGCTCCGTTACCCTGCTCTGGTCCGTCTATTGTTATGCCCATGCCTATCCGGGAACAACGGTCTGTGAATTCGGCATCTCTCTACAATTGCACTGGGTTTGGTACCCACAATCCTACAGTTCTGTGCTGTGTGTGTTCCAATTATATGTGCGTGTTCTTCCTATGCCAGATTTACGTGTTTTCGGGGTCAGATCCCTACTTCAATTTGTCCTCAACTTGACATTTGAGGGGGGTTTGCCCCCTAAAACCGTTTTTTAGCCGAAACAAAAAAACAAGCATTTCGTCCTTTGGGCCCCTCTATACACCTGCCACGTTTCATGGAAATCGGAGGGGGACACTTAGATGACCTCCCTTCTTAGATGTATGGAGTCAAAAACTAAGTGCGCACTCTTACCCCGCTGTACTCTAAGTTGAAATCGAAGTAGTTTACAGAGTGGCCTTAACAAGTATTAACGCACAAAAAATAGCCACCTGTCAAAACGTAACCTTGTGACCTTATACGTAGTTCATTGTTACTGTGCTTCAGGGTAACTCGTAAGATGGAGTGAGCTATGCGTATCACTGGAATCTTCTATCTCTTTCTGTTCAAGGTTACGGAAGAGAAAGGTTACAAATATCAGTCATACTGCAGTAAAGTGAACATATAATAACGCCGTAATATATTTTGAGCCACAAAACGTTATTATTACAGTAAAATACAGGGAGGTTATTTCAGTCGTTCACCGCCAGAGTGACGGCCGTTCGGCGGACTCTTCATGCAACAGGTCCCGGCAAATTGCATTACAGGAAGTCCGTAACAGAAACCGCTTGTTTTCTAATGTTTCCACTTTTCACAATTACAGTTACAATTACAATTGAAATAAGCACGTAACTTGTCGCAAGGATTGCAGGAAAAGGTGCCCTGGCAATTACAAATATTTCTGGCACCTTATTTCTGACATCTAATCTTAGATTAGTCATCGCTACTTTATTCTCAGTTGTCGCGACAGCGCCTGCAGCTTATCGGGGGTTGGGTGAGTTGTCAGCCGCGAGAGGGCGCTTCATACTGCACGTGTCGGCAGTGATGCCAACCGTAGGGACATGTCCCTACGCATAGGGACTTTTCACTAAATTTCGCCCGCGTAGGAACGTAGGGGCAGATTTTGCCAAATGAGGGAAAACGTAGGTACTTTTTTCAATCTTGGTAAATTACATTTTATGAATTAGTTTATCTGGATACTTTAGCGAGGAGGAGAAAAAAGAACTAACAAATCTCCATCAGAATTTTGGAACATGTTATCGGTTACCAAAAACTTTCAAGGCAAGTTCCTTTTTGAAAACATTTCCACTCTCGCGAAAATAGTGCTAACATTGCCGCATTCTAACGCGGAAACGGAAAGAATATTTTCAATGTTAAGTGATACAAAAACAAAAAAGGGAAATAAAATGGGACCAAAATTGTTAAAGAATGCAGGAAATACAGCATCACCAACCAACATCTATCTCTTCACAGCAGCAGCATGTATGACTTCAAATAACATAATCAACAGTAAACGACTCAACGTTATTCATTAGGGGTGTGCTGGATTCTTTACTTTAAAAAGTCGTTAATTCTCGACGTTTTCTGCCTTGTAAGTTTCTGGAACTTATCGAAAGTTGTAAGTTTTTATTCTAGAAATGCAAAAACAATCACTTAAAGTGAAAATGACTTGTAAAATTCGAGATTTCCAGTGCTTCGGGAAATTTCGAACATTTCCCGTCCAGAAAATTTTCCGACTTGGTCGGGAAATTGCAAATTTTTCAGTCCCGAATGTCGGGATTTAAAAAAATTACCGTCCCGATCCCGTCCCGACCCAAAAAATTCTGTCCAGCACACCCCTATTATTCATTAAGGCAAGAATTTACAATACCGGACCCTTCTGTAATTTCTATGCTACGTCTTATACTCACGAAATAATTATTCGTGATTATTTATCTCAAGTTAACATGTTGGGGTGAGGGGGAAAAAATGTTCATTAACGTGTAGAAGTTGTAAAATAAGCTTTTCAATTCTCGCAATGATTCTCCGTATACAAGTATGGTAGCCATATTTGTTGATATGAACAAATTAAAATTAGTTACGCTGTCTACAGCGTTGCCACACTGTTGATTTCATACTTGGAGAGCATGGATCGTGTAAGAATGGTGGAAGAGAACAGTAAAAAAGTTGTTAATGTTGTACAGATTGTTAGGTGGAGTGTGCAGGAGGATGGCTGTGGGCTAATTAATAAACTTTTGGATTTCAGTATATTGCCCAAAGAACGTGCTTACATGTGACAGCGACAATCACGATGTAGAAGAACTGATTTGATTACAGGTAAATTTGGCAACAGTACATCAATCATAAAATTGCAGGATACGAAAATAGCGTCTTCGATGATGAACGTTTGCCGTTAAAGTGCTACGAAAATAATATTTTTTATCGGTTCGTAATCACAATTACCGCAAAACCATTCAGGAATAGCCCCACTGACCATTCTCGGTAAGTTTAGGTAAAGTTAGGTTAGGCAAACATAGTTAAAATTTGGGCTCGAAAAAAACATGCACGGGTAGCCCAACAAACCATTGACGGATAGCCCCACGAACCATTCAGGTACGGTTAGGTTAGGTTAGGATAGGCAAACATAGTTAAAATTTGGGGTCGTAGTAATATCAGGAATGTATATTTCGTTTTTTAAGTATTGGAAACACAAAATCTTCCGGTAAATAATAAGCAATCGTGCCGATCGCGGACCACTCAATGTCACTTATTTTGCAATTTCTACACGTGACCCCCCAAATTTTAACTTCAAATTCGTGATTAGGAGGCCTCAATTAGTGAGTATGCGAAATATTACAAAAAATCGGGGAGAGGTCTTGTATTGTAAATTCGCTCCTTCATTAATTGTGGAAGCACCGAGCAGAAAGATTTGGTAAGTAAATGTGTATATTTTATCTTCTGTTTGCATGCTCATGAGGTGTTTTTTTTTTAGTCACTTTACTTGGCGTAGGGACATTTGGTCAGTTGTAGGGACATTTTGACTACGTCTGTAGGGACATTGCCGAAAAATGGTTAGCAACACTGTCGGCTACCAGACGTCAGTGTACGTTCATGTTCACTTCTGTTCATTTATTAGTACGCGTGTTGCTTATACTGTGTTATTGTAATGTGCTTACTCGTGGCCAGTGCTTTATTGTGTGTTAATTGTTATTCATTCATTATTTATGTCGTTAAACAAATATAGTCTTGAACATAGAGTTTTTATGTACGATAATTACGTGAAAACGAATTCTTGCAGAAAAGTGGTCAGGGAATTACGATAGACAGGATCTCTTGAACCTAAGAAATGTGTTGTATTGCTGTTGAAGGAAGTCATTTTCAACATCTCTTATAACACAGGAGGTTAGTGATCATCATTATTATTACTTTTAAATATCATTTTACGCTTTCGGTTTGCTTTATGCGCCGGGATGCTGTCTTCCCTTTCTGACAACTGACGATAAAGTAGCGATGTCTAATCTAAGATTTTCTGTCAGAAATAAGGTGCCAGAAATATTTGTATTTGGGAGGACACCTTTTCCAGCATCCTTGCGACAAGGTACGTGCTTATTTCAATTGTAATTGTAACTGTAATTGTGAAAAGTGGAAACATTAGAAAACAAGCGGTTTCTGTTACGGACTTCCTGTAATGCAATTTGCCGGGACCTGTTGCATGAAGAGCCCGCCGAACGGCCGTCACTCTGGCGGTGAACGACTGAAATAACCTCCCTGTATGTGTTTATTTTGTCAATGAGTTTTCATCCCTGTCTTGAAATGGCCGTTGCAGGAAGACTATTCAGACTAGTAGGAAGCATCGTGAGGCCGGCCTCATCTTGTATATTGTAGGCATACGTGCCCCTCAAATTAGACTTACCCGCATGAACTACCTGTTGTGGAAGCAGATGAATCATCTCTCGCAAGGATGCCTCACTGCATGCAAAGATAGAGTACCGACAGGGATGAAAATTTGTGGCAATTATCGTAAAACCTAGAATTTCAGTTTTCTTGTATTAAACGTGGATTAATGAAACTATATAAGTAATAAAATCCGTAAAGAATCAAATATATTAGGGTATGTCTGGTCTCCGGGACTTATAGAACGCTTCGCCACTGCACCCCTCCATCCCCGCAGGGGTCTTCACACATTTTCGAAATGGCATTCCATGTTGTTGTTCCGATTAGTAGAGCATGTTCATTTTTCAGTTTAGTTTCCTATATTGGTCTAACTTAGAGTGCAATTAATTACAAATACTTTCATTCCTGAAGGATTTTCGAACAACTGTTCTTAACATTTCTGGCAAATCATACAAACAATTGCGAGAAACTCTATGGAGATTCACAGTAAATTTTAATAGGCTAAAATATTCCTGAGACCACTGTTGAACAGCTACAGAGTAGATTGAAGCAAATTACTTTGGCAAAACTTCAAAATTATCGGATCCACCAGAAAGTTGCAAATGCCAGTGTTAGCAAATCTGAACAACTGGAGAATATTCATACATTCAACTCATGTTCCAGACACTTAGATCATAAATACAATAATTCTGAGTACCGTTAGCAATTAAGCATACCAGCTGCTGTCCTCCAAGATTTTGCCTTTTCTTCGTTTTGTTTCTACGGCATTGTTCTATCTTCGTTAGCAATTCCACAGGTGGTCGGTCATTCATAACCATTTTTCATTCTGCGTCTGGACATCAAGATTTATGACCACTCCCAGAGTGACTGTTTTCTCAATCAAAGTAGTGTTGCCAATTTGCAACTATTTATCGCTCGTGAAGATACTTATTCACACCATTCATATTCACCTTTATCAGTAAAGATCAAATACTGACAAATGTGATATTTCGTTTTATAATTAATATCGTACAAGTCTCTATACAAAACGGTTGCAGTTTTCTGCTGTAGAAACAACACCTTTACCACACCGTATGTTTTACAGGAAGTTATAATAGATAAATACATGTGATGTGACCATGAGAGATCAACACAAAATCTCTTCATGTGTTTATTCACTGTTGGTACATATACAAGTAATGAAAAATAATGTGTGTGATTAATACAAGTGATGTGCAATTTTCTAATGTTTATAAGCTGGAGTCAATTCATTCACTGATACGACATTCATCAGATAAAAAGGATAAATACGGACAGTAAGAAGTATATAATAGAATATATCTTAAAAACAGGCATACAGCAATGTTTGGATTTATTCATTTAATTGTAGTCATGCTCAATGTATGAAAGCAATCGCCAATGCTTTGAACTTTAATCTTTCTCTTACAAAGCAGCATCTTCTTTTTGAAGGCTGACACCTTGTCTGATAGTTGCAGCAGAATTCCGTACCTTGTGGAGATATATTCAGAACATTCAGTTTGTGGAAAATATCAGAAAGTTATACCAATTTCTGTAGAAATGACGTTGAATGTTTACGGTCCTCAACTCTCGCAAAAGCTCAGTAAAAAATACAAATGGCACAATATGCGTGCTTCAGATTCAATTTTCAAGCAAAAAGGTATGATCATATTCTTCCATTTTTAAATAATAATCAGGTTGTTACCATGGCAAACAGAAGAAGTTGCACTATCTCTGTTTCATCCGCCGCATACTGACAGATGGTAAACCACAGTACCTGTTCGAGAAAATGCATTTCCGTAGGGAAATCCATCAATATGTAAGCGGAACAATTTAAATTTTCTCATCATTCTACCACGGCCTACAAATCATCTTTCTCCTTTTCGGCTCCCAAAGCATAAAATGCATTGCGTGCGAATATCGCAAGTATAAACAACCCATTAAACTTCAAAGGTAAAGTAATGAAAGAATGGCAGAGTCTGAAGGCATCAAGTCACTCACTATATGGAATTGTATTATTATTACTATTGTGTTTTGTATTTGTAGTTACAACCAAGGTCCGTTGACCTGTGTTTGCCGCTCGCTTTTGAAGGTCCGTTCATAACGCGCCTTTTGAGCAAGCGGAGGTGGTTGTAAAACTGTGACGTCATAGACATGACAGGTCGCTGGGGAAAGTTTAGTATCCGCTAGTTTTAGCAGGGGAAACGTGTTTCTGTGTTCTTTCCTTGCTCTTGTATTCGTGTATTCGCGTGTATTTTTAGTCATTTTGTTGTGTTTTCATATCAGTGCAACAGAACGACAGACAAAGGGTTGCGCCAGCAATGGAACTTTTCTCCAGGCACACTGCTGCTCTTATTGAGTATGTCTTCCCAGAGAATGAGGTTGAGGCAAATTTTTTCCATCTCACTAACAATTTTATTGACGTCATGAATTCAGGTGTGCCACTGAATTCTAGCAATAAAATCAAATGTGGCTTTGGCATACATTATGACGAACAAATGGAAGTGCTTAGTGAAATGGAGAAAGCAATATCAGAGGCAAGAGTTATGGGAAAACGCAATCTTCTTCCATTCCAACAAGGATTTCTTGTCTCCATCCGCAGCCTAAGAGGATTATACCATGATTTAAAATCAAAAGGTTTGAAATACATTCTTACCAGAAAGCTGAACCAAGATGCTCTGGAGAACCTTTTCTCTCAACTTCGTGGGATGGGGAATTTTTACTACAATCCGCTACCGGTAGAAGTGAAGCACAGGTTGCGCTTATTGATACTAGGTTGCCGCCTGCCTCACCCGGGGAGTGCTCCTGTGGAAGATGCTGGGGAGACCACGATGCTTGCTTCATTGTTTGATGGTCTCGTCGATTCTCAAACAACTGACCAAAGACAAGAAGTGACCTTTACGTCATCATCTGTAGACTTGCCAGATGAAAACAGTGACATGCTTTACTTGATGAGAAATGAAGAAAAGGAGGCTCTGCGGTATGTTGCGGGCTATATCGCAAGAAAATGTAGGAATGTCGAAGCTGGTGAAATTTGTGCATCAAATTCATCGGGTGGAGGATGGATAGAAACTTTGTCACGGGGTGGCCTTGTGTCTCCTTCTCCTCATTGGATGCAAGTTATAAAAGAGTGTGAGGGAATATTCCGGCACTTCCACGGAAAAACAATAAATCGAAGAGCAAAAGTAATAAGCAGTCTGTTGGAAATTCTGAAAAATAGGTTTCCCCATGAAGATTCGAAGATGCTCAAGTTGTTTTGTAGAGCAAGAACATTTTTCAGAGTTCGATATCTGAATCGTAGGACCCAAGAAATAAAAAGGAGAAATGCCATGAAACAAAAACAATGGACCCAGAGCTGCTCTTCTTCCAGTTCTTTCCAGCACTAGCCGTGGGTAAGTTTATGCTTTTACATACCTATAATTCATCTATACACCATTACTTTCATGTATTCTGTGTAAGTTGTATTGCGATGCTCTTCAGTATGTGTTTTTCCTCTTAAAAACAAGAGCGTTGCATGCTTTACAGTGCTGAAAATAGCAGACACGCAGAGAGTATCATGCTGATGACGTCACAGAACCCCTGCCGAAGTTGTAAACACGGGGATTGACAAAAAGACCGGTTATGACCAGACCTTCTAGAGCGGGGGAAAGTGGGCTTCGACGGACCTTGGTTACAACTAATTTCTGTGTGTTTTTTATATCTGTATGTGTATTATCTTACATTTAGCTTACTGCTCCACACGCAGTTTATCTTATCTTATATTTATCATCATATTGACAAGGGTTAGGTGGCAGAGCAGCCCTTGGCTCAACTTCGCCCGCTTAATAAAGAAAATTTATTATTAAAATTTATTATTAAAATTTATTATTATATTCTTATTATTATTCAGCATTGGCATGGTTTATTTTACAACGTACGAGTGCAGTTCCTGTCTCAGTTCAAAAGCACAATGCCGAAGGAAAACCACCGTTAGTTGCAATAATTCAGAAGGGTCATTCCACGCCATTTTTAAAAAAAGTAGCTGTGTGGCAGTGGAAAATTGGTTCTACCCTATACTGAAACATGTGATATTTTTACTATGAAAAATATTACCTTTCTGATTTTTTAATATTATGTTTGACATGTATTGAGTATGCTGTGTAACAGTTTTCATTGTCGTAAAACCTGGGACTTCCTATTAAACAATTACTCGAAGTGCAGTGTCTTTTTCATCACAAAATATTACTTTAATTAAAGATTTTTTCTACTTTGTGAGTAGGTAAGAGTGGTAATACTGCAATTTTCTGTTAGGGCTGTTCCTCTTCTCTCCAACAATACCTAAATCATTGCAATACTCCACATAGTTTCCGAGACGTGGCATGTTTTGTGTCACCATGCTGCGTTCGTTCGTCCACCCAATTTCTGAAAATCTTCAAATTTTCAAGGATTTATAACTTTCGACATTTTTGTTGGACAAGTCTAATATTACATATTTGTCATATTAGACCAAGTATCTATCAGTAAAAAAAATTGAAGCAAATCCATGACTATGAAGCGATTTCACTATACCTACCGACTACCGGTCTCACTCCCACCTGCCGAAGTGGGGGATCATTCAACCAGTTACGGAGTGACGTGTGGTCAGCACGACGAACCGCCAGTCCTTATGGATTTCCGTGACCGGTTTACGCTACTCATTTGTACAGCTACCCAATTTCCTCATGATGGTAGGTGGCCACCGGTCCCATACACAGGCAGAAATCTCACGAGAGAAGTTGCTACGCTTCCCCCAGGAGTGTCGAACTTGCGCGCGTCCCGTAGTCAGAGACCCAAAGCACGGCCACGAAGCGAGACAATACAATAAAATAATATTTTATTATTTGCAATAACGTTTATATGGTGATTTTTAGGGCATTTTTTATTTAGACTAAGGGGCAAAAATCTGGTTTAAGGCCTGAAAAGTATTTTCTTTATAGGCTATGCACCCACCTATACCGCGTTTGTTAGAACCTGTCCCGTTTCCCGCGCTAGCGATCGCTCGACAGTTTCGGTGCCAATGAGAAACGAGGAAAAAATCGTCTGCTGGCCAGCGAGGAGCGAATGGAAGCCAGAAGAGAGGCGCTTACGTAGACGCTGTTGCGACGTTGCGTATTTTAATTGGCTGCCTGGTTTTGACTTTCCCCAGCACGGAGAAAAGCCAGCGATTAGCTAGCGCGGTTACCGGGACAGCTTGTAACAAACGCGGTATGGAATCGGCCATGACGGTAATCACAACAAACAAGCAACGGCTGACGACGAATTGATATAGTTTAAATAGCAAGAGCCTTGGAGCCTATCGTACAGCATTCCCGGTCTTATATGGCAACCACAGAAGCTACATGCATTTTATATATCTCTTGTTACAATTAAGATGCGAACATCCCAGTGGCAGTTAGATGCATTGTGTCGAGGCCGAAGCAAACAACAGTTCAAGGTCCTTCCCTGGTCAGCTAGCAACCCACGCACAACGGTGACAACACCGTCTACGCAATTGCCGCTGTTGGCTACGCACGCATTCTGCATACGCGATCGAACGGGTGGTATGTCGGGATCGAATTAATCTTTCTCGGGAGGTTGTTTACGGCGGGGCATGAGATGTGATTCTGTGTATGTGCCGGTGTCTCCGTGGACACGCAATGCATATATTAAAGCCGGTCGCTCCAAAAATACCCCGTTTAACTTTGTATGCGTTCTTGGTGCGCCATCATCCAAATTACAAATGCTAATAACAATAGAATTGGTACAAGTAGCACAATGCAAACGACTCCTTTTGAGAAGGCGGTACAAGGGTTGGCGTGGCAGCTATTTTTGCTTAAAGCTTTGCAATAAAGTTTCGCTTGACAGTCTAAAGAGATTTGAATCGAAGCAGTCAAAAATACTGCTTCTAAAGAACAACGGAAATTAAACCCACGTGTACAGATAGCCTAGGTTTGTAATCGTTATTGGAATATGTAAATACAGTGGTTCTGAGCCAACTTTAAACTGTAGGTCCAGCACCGATCAGCCTATGTGCGCATAACTTGGACCTGAAACAAAAATTTAGAAAGTGGCACCTTAATTCTCAATCCCCCCAGAAATCACGTGTCAATTTAAGGCCTAATATGTATGAGTTGGATATTCCCACACCATCCGATAATATTGTTGCCCCTTACAATTATACAAATTGCTATTTATATAGCAGTAATGGTTATTTAATAACGTAAGTCAACTTGTGTATGCTATATTGTTCACGTCAAATTTCCATCATAAAAATTCCCTCTCCCCAAAGTTGGGTGGACGTAATGTCGCCCACAAACCCACCTATAGGCAGGCAGACCCGCCCCTAAATACTTTATTCATTTAATGGATTAAAAGTGCTGCATTTAAGGTGTCACTTTTTCTTACATATATTTTATAAAAATATATAAATGTTGAATTTTATATTATTTAAAGGGTAAAAATCCCCAATAATTTTCGATGGCGCAGTCAGCATCATACCCCCCCCCCCCCCGTAGGCACTCCTGCAGTGGCACATTGTTAAAAAATTACCAATAGGTGTCAGTATATTTGTTTAATGGAAGAAACAATAGTCGCAAGAGGAAACCAACAAACAACAAAGGAAAAAAATATTTAAAAGGTATTACCTTATTGTAACCACCGCCCTTCAAAGGGTTAAAGACGGTTCATCAGAATCTGCACAGACATTAAAAGATTTAACACACTAAACTAAATTTTAAATATATATATATATATATATATCATGGAGTCCTTCCGGACATGTACGATTACTTATGAATGATGTCATAGATGATTTATCAGAACAAAATCATATTTAGCTATACACTCTGATATGTAAATTCATCATTACTCACACCAGTTAAACTTCTAGTTAACTCTATTCGTTATATTCCCATCAATGCATTAACCAAGTAATTAAACAAAATTACAACTATTGCAGTTTACAACATATAATTTGATATCACAAATTACTAATAATATAACGGATACGTTATAATGACAAAGTCTTCTTCTGCAGTATTTGTAAGAATGAGTTAAGAATTATATAATACTTAATATTCCCAAGATGAAATCCACTTCCGTTATATCGAATGTTGTCAGCCTACACTAGTGTACAGTGTCTCTCAAAAGTTTTAGGACAACGACATTTTAAAGTAGACAACCCAAATTACACAAGGCATTGGTGGGTTGAGTGTAGAGTTGGGCTCAATTTCAGGGTTGTCACATGCACAATATATATTTATGAAATACGCGAAAGAAATAAATCTAGGTATTATTGTATATAACTAGAAAAAAATATCAGTATTACATTTGTTGCAAATGAGAAATACTTTCTGAAAGAAAGAAAATCGATTTTGTAGTACTTCATTGTTGATGAGTCTACACAAAGAAAAGTGGAGAGAGGAAACGCAAGGGGACAAAGGAGAGGAGAAGGGAGAATGGGGGGAAGAAAATAGACGACAGAAGTGGATAGGAGAAGTAATGAGGAGAAAGGAAATAGATTCGAGGAGAGATGAGGAAAATAGAGCAAGAATAGATACGAAGAGGAAAACAAGATGGAGAAGAGGAGTTTGGAGAGGAGAGGAGAGGAGGAGACGAGAAGAGAGGAGTAGAGGGTAGAGTAAAAGAGAAAAAAAGAGAAGAACGAAAAGAAAAGGAGAAGAGTGCAGTGGAGTCGTAAATCGAAGATAGGAGAGGAGATAAGAGGAGTGGAGAAGAGTAGGACGGGGACAAAATGCGAGAAAAGTATGGAAGCCGATATGAGATAAAATCAGAGGAGAAGCAGAAGAGAAGAACAGAAGGGACTGGAGACGAGAGGAGAGAAGAGGTAGTTGCAGAAAATATCGTCTCCGAGTCAAGAATTGATGCATTTATCAAATTATCTACATGAAACATTCAATAACATTTTGAAATGTATTGGAGAATGTATTAGATCGTTGCGAAATGATTTTTGGCTGGGTACAGAGCAAGATAGAATCTTCCAAATAAGTTCTTTGATTATACCTGCGGTTATATCACTAGAAACATGCCAAATGTGCGAAACGTTATACGTAAACAGGCGGAAAATTGTATTAATAAAATCACATCACATTTGACAGTGTTAGTCAAGACGTTGAAGAAGCTGATCAATGTGAAATGTAGATGCAGACTGTTCTGGACACGAGACTGTGTCAGTAAACAAGCATTTCGTCTGTTGCAGTATCACAGGAAGTGAACATCGTCCTGCAATGTTCAAGCCTCTAGATATTTTCGATTAATAATGTATAATCACAATAATAAGTTAGAATAAATAACACGCATTTTCACAACTACCAATATTCTCATTTTTTCCATCAAAATTATTTCTCGAAGATAGTTGTTATACTACAAGAAAGCAATTCAAAACTAAAGTAACAGTTCAACTACATGTATACCCATTTATACTACATGTATACGACATTTGGCTGCTAGCGATCCCACGTTCAATCTCCCTTACTAAGTGTTCTCTTTTTTAAAAATTATCCTTTTAGTAATGAAGAGCATGGTGACATTATTTTATTATTATTTAAAGTGGTTACTTTGTTCAATATCTAGAATTTATAAAAAAAATATGAAAAAATGGATTAACACATGTTGAAATTGATATTTTCATGTATAAGATCGTGAATTCTGATACTCTAACGATAATTGTGTACTGCTTCAAAGACATTGACAAATTTTTAATGAAATAACTTTGTGGCAATTCAGGACATACTAATTTTACCCATATTCCCACTCAAGTTCAATGCAAAGATACCTCCACAAATATCGACTGAAAAGTTTCATCATGTCAACTCTCCATTAAATGTTTTCTCCGGTTCGTACTACCTTCATTTTCTATGTTACAAACAAGTATTCTTTCCACATTACATATAGGAGGAGAGATTTGATCTACATTTCACATTGGCCAGCTCCATCTACATGCTTTCGGGAGCGAAAGCTTGTAGAATAGTGGTTACCATTAAGGATTGTCAACATTATGGTCGTGGGTTCAAACGCCTCCCTTGGCAGAAAATTTTCGTAAGTTTTAAACTTATCCCATTGTGTCCATTGTTCACGCCGCCGTGTGAAATGACTTGTTGTTTTAAGTCCACTTTATACACAGTAAGGCAAATCGGGACTGGACCTACAGTTTAAAGTGGGATCCGAACCACTTGTGCCTCCTCCGGGTATCGAACCTGGGACACCTTGATTACAAGGCAACAACGCTACCACTGCTCCATCGGAGAGGCCCTCCGTGTGAAACGGAATGATTTAATTTGGAATTAACGATGAGGGGAGGGAAAATATTAAATTACAAAATCTCCATTTCAACGAACCGAGAAGTGGAGAAAAATTGAATAATTCTTATAAATATTACAAATACATTCATGTTTTTAGTGATATAACCGCAGGTATAATCAAAGAACTTATTTGGAAGATTCTATCTTGCTCTGTACTCAGCCAAAAGGCATTTCGCAACGATCTAATACATTCTCCAATACATTTCAAAATGTTATTGAATGTTTCATGTCGATAATTTGATAAATGCATCAATTCTTGACTCCGAGACGATATTTTCTGCAACTACCTCTTCTCTCCTCTCGTCTCTAGTCCCTTCTGTTCTTCTCTTCTGCTTCTCCTCTGATTTTATCTCATATCGGCTTCCATACTTTTCTCGCATTTTGTCCCCGTCCCAATCTTCTCCACTCCTCTTATCTCCTCTCCTTTCTTCGATTTACGACTCCTTTTGCACTCTTCTCCTCTTCTTTTCGTTCTTCTCTTTTACTCTACCCTCCACTCCTACCCTCTCGTTTTACTCCTTTCTTCTCTTCTTTGTTCCATTTCCTCATCTCTCCTCGAATATTTTTCCTTTCTTCTCACCACTTCTCCTCTCCTCGTCTATCCTCTCTTTCTTCTCTCCTCTACTTTTCCTCTTCTCCTTTCGCTTTCTCTTTCTCCTCTCCTTTGTCACCTTTCGTTTCCTCTCACCTCTTGTTGCTTGTTTTTTATTTCTTTCGTGTATTTCATAAATATCTATTGTGCATGTGGCAACCCTGAAATTGAGCCTAACTCTACACGCAACCCACCAACGCCTTGCGTAAATTGGGTTGCCTAGTTTAAAATATCGTTGTCCTAAGACTTTTGAGAGACACTGTACATGGAGTGCACAGTTGTGAAGGTAGTGATAGTGAGCAATCTCAAATATTAGAAGAGAGACATATTGCCATTTATACATGCACATAAACAGTTAGGTTGTTCGCTTTATATCCGACCATTTTTGACGGGCACTCACCTAAAGAGATACCGCGCCGCCACCACCGACCATGTTCTATTGGACCCCCAGCATTGTGGACTATCGCCCGGCATCGCAGTTTCCATTGCAGCAAGATCCGGCGCAGGACAGGCATGGGAATTCTGTCCCACTCCTCCCCGCAAGCTTTCCATAGACCATCCATGGTGCGCGGGCGGCGATGTTGAAGACGTCGTTTCAACAGTCCAAATGCGCAAAAATCCATTGGACTGGCATCTGGGCTTTTCACAGGAATGTCTTCAAAAGGAATGACACGAATTCCTAATTCCTCTGCCATTTACTGATAAAAACGTAGTGGTGTTCTGGCGGTATGACTCGAAGCCTTGTCCATATGGATCATCACCTGGTTCGCTTCCATTCCATACAATTGTGGGATGTCTCTCCGATAGATAAGTGTCAGAATGGAGTCTTGGAAGTATCTGGCATTCACCTTCACGTTTTTGTCCACCTTGCGTATCATCGACTTACACTCATATCCGAATCCCGTCACAACCATAAAGCCACGAGGGAAACTTTCCCTGCACTGACGAACAAAGTTGCTGCGCCCCTTGCCGTCAATGTCACGGTATGTGATCGCCCGAATGTGACCACCAGCAGTGAGATGGACATCCATTATGACAACTTTCTTCCATTTGGAACCCGCCAGGCACTTTTCATACAGTTTCCTGCAGTTCGTCTTACGTTCGGCAATGTGACGCGGTAGAAGGTGGCATACACGGGCCTTCCGCACACACTTCAACCTGAGGCGCTTGCGAATTGTTTTGTTCAGAGTTGACGGTGCGAGGTGAAATCTGTGGGCCATATCACGTTGAGTCGGGAGATTTTCTTGGCACTCCAATCGACGGATCCACCTTAGCACTACGGGTGACACTTTTCTTGCAGCCCTTCTCTGGT
Source organism: Lepisma saccharinum (assembly GCF_977018435.1). Taxonomy (NCBI): domain Eukaryota; kingdom Metazoa; phylum Arthropoda; class Insecta; order Zygentoma; family Lepismatidae; genus Lepisma; species Lepisma saccharinum. The sequence goes on along the minus strand of NC_139233.1, from coordinate 14,402,943 downwards.
GGTTTTCGTGGGTGAATGTTTCGCAAGGAGAGCCTGTTGTGTGTAACGGGCCACAATGGCTTTCGCAGTAGTCACTAGTGTTGCTCACGGGACGGGACATGTCCCGTCTCGTCTCTTGTCTCGTCTCGTTTTCGAGACGAGACGGGACAAGCCTTTTGAAATTCGAGACGGGACGAGACGGAATGCCTTTCTCGTCTCGTTTTCGAGACGAGACACGAGACGGGACGGGACGGCTTTTGAAAAGTCTCGTCTCGTCTCGAATGTCTCGAAAAAATAAAAGCAAAATATTTAATCAGTTGCAAATACTTGTTTGCTTGGAAAAAGGTATTTCAATTAGAAACGTTGATAAGCGCGTGTTAAGTCAAAAGAAGACTATTCTAGAGAGAGGAATGAATGAATGAATACCTAAACTTATTTTCTATACTCTTTCGAAACACAGGGTTACTCCCCATTTTTATTTTTCAATTCATTCCATGTTAATAATTTTATGTTACGATAGTACTCCAGATACTAATACAATTCTGAATAACTTCAAGTAAAAGGGCAGGTAGAGAAGGTGGAAGGAGGGGCCAAAAGATCGTGGAGTATCTGAGTCCGAGATTTATCTTGTAAAAATAGTCTCAGCTCTATAGGTTGGAAAGATAAACGGACCGACGGATATGGTTTATTATTATTATTATTTAATTTTTACATCAAAGGGTGTACAGAAGTGAATGTTATTAGGAAGTAGGAAAAACATTGTGGGAAACATGGCAGTAAACATTGATAAGGAGTTGTTGGGAAAGTTATTAAGGAGTCCAAGATATTAGCAAGACTAAGAGAAAGAGATAATTAGGGACAAATAATCTTGCATTATCCCACTCCGAACAGCTGAGAGCTAAAGAGGAGGAGAAAATACGGGTATTATGGAAAGAAGTAATTTGGTGATTTTTAGTGTTTACAGGGAACCGTGACAAGATTTTACCACGTGATTATTTGCACGGGTTGCGAAATTTTTAGAATGTTATAGAAATTTCGGAAATGTCTTTGTTGAGAAAATTCTTGTTGTTTCCCTCAGGCATTCTACAGGTAGTTGGATTCGATTTTTTTACGTCCGTTTGAAGATTATTTCCAATGCTTTTTCTTTTATTTATTTCTTATTTAAGGAGAATACTATTCCTTGGATTGTAAAGCGAAATACTGAGCCTGATATAGAATAGATTTCAAATGAAGGAAATGCACTAAGTTCTGTATAATCGTCGTAGAAGGAAACGTTGTTCTATGGGGACTCCCCGATGGTACAGTGGTAGCATCGTCGCCTTGTAATCAAGGGGTGCCGGGTTCGATACCCGGTGAAGGAACATAGTGATTTGAATCCCACTTGAAAGTGTGGGTCCAGTCCCGATTAGCCTTTCTGTAAATCAGATGGAGGAATGTTGTAGTTGTTCTTTTTATTCTGTGAATTTAGCCTTCAGGTTTATGAGCAAAATACATGTAGTATCTACTGTCTACATTTTCAATCGTTACTAAACAAATTTCACAAAGTAGTTTTATCAAACTTCAGAGGGAAGCTGACACCAATGTCAGGGTGGCGGGAGCCTGTTTACGGCCAGGGTGTATTCCGAGACTATTTTTCGCCGTTCCTCACTGACAGAGGTTTCGCTTTGAACAATGGACACCGTTGCTTCAGGGGTAAACACCAAACATAGGGGCGAGGTTGACCTGCAGTAGCGGGTAAGTGCCATAAATCCAGGCCTAGGAATGAAGGTTGATGCAAGGGAGGGGCAATAAAAAATTCTGTAATTTGCTTTGCTTGCTGACAGGAAGTTTTGCAGGAAAAGCTGAAAAGGAAAACGGCAGACTTTGAATGAAAGAGGGACAGTGAACACAAGTGCTTTGTATTATTCGCCGACACACGAGCTTCCATTTCGAAGGTGAGGCTATCAGCGGTTATTAGAGGGTTGGAAGCAGTGACGACGCCAGAGGAGGCAGGGGGACGCCCCATGTCAGATATTTCGCCCCCCCCCCCCCCGAGCCCTCCAACTGAAGTTAATTAAATATCGAATAATAAGAGTATGCCGAATTTTCACCTTTTCAAAGTGGTGTATTCTGCATATCACTTTTCTGCTTATAATACCAACTTCACTAACAAATATTAATTTGTTTAGTGTATATATAGCTATGTGTATGTGACTTTCGTTCAAGATTCGAGCGCCGACCTGGGCATAGGTGATTTCTCATTCATTTATGTCCTGTAATAGCCGAGATTAACCTAAGTTTTAACCAGTCTTAAGAAATGGGAAAAAGTGTTGAATGTGGATGGTTTTAAAACATCACGAATATTTTCAGGACCACAAGACATCATCTGTTGTACGGGCAAATTATTCTAATCGTGGTCGTTAGTGACAACGCTAATTATTAAAAGACATTCAAAGTTGATTCAAGATTTGGTTGGTTGGTTGATTTGATGCTTTAAGTCCACTTTATGCACAGTAAGGCTAATCGGGATTGGACTAATAGTTTAAAGTGCCTCCACTGGGTATCGAACCCAGGACCAAAGGTGATCGAAGAAAACCCGACACTACATGTCAGTTGTTGTGGATGCATCGCGGTTTCTTACTATTCACGGACTTGAATTTCGAGATGATGAGTCTGAGGAAACCGTAACAAAGGGAATTTCTTCGATACTCTTGAAGTTAATGAGGGGATATTATTTGGAAATGTATTGAACGTGAACCTTAAAATGCAAATTACACTTAAAATTCGATTCAAAACATACCGCGGGCAGGTAAAAGAATGCTTATTAGGATTTGCCACTCTTCGATCATTGGATGCAGGTTCGCTCTTTCTCGTACATATCAAAATCGAAGAACTTCTTCCCAGGTGCCTGTAATTGGGTAGCACAGACATACGTTGGAGTGGTAGAGTAAGAGTAAGTATTGCCAGGGTCAGAATATTTCTTGAATTATGAGATAACTGTAACCTTTGTCTGATTTTTTTATCCTGTGATAACATTTCCCTGAAAGGTGAAACACAAATTTTGCCCAAAACTCTTCAGCGTTACGAAGATGGTTGTCCTTAAAATCTTTGAAAAGGCTTGATCGAAACAGGATGCTGGATGCAAATTGCCTCATTTGGCTGTTCTTGCCATTGAGAAGAAATGTCAAGTCCTGGACGTACCAAAGGTGGGCAATGTGTTCTCCAAAGCACATAGAGCAGAATTCTCCTACAGGAGAAGTGCCTCACATTGTTTCTAATACTTAAGAAGATTCATTTCTTCCAACGTCACGTTTATTTTGCAAGAAAATTAAACTCTTCGAAGCATTTTTTCGTCATTTATATTATTATCTTATAACTAAAATATTTATATCAGTAGTTTAATCTCAACAGGTTTAAGAAGGCTAGAGAGAGAGTTTCATCTAAACAAAGACGATGAATTATAAAATTATGAACGTCTTCCAATACTGAAGTAGGCCACTAGAGACAACGCAACTTATCAATAAAAAAGAATTAATGTCTTTATTAAAACGAATCATGTGGAGATAAACTCGTAATCAAGAAGCAAATTTAGGCAGTAAACGTCCACTCTAAATAAAAGGCAAACACAAAACACCATACATGAATATAATAATAATAATAATAATAATAATTATTATTATTATTATTAAATTAAGTATTATTATATATGTATATATATGTGTAGTGTTTTCGGGCGTTTTAATGTGACTGCCCCCTTACAATATTTTGTTGCCAACCTTCCGCCCCCCCCTCCGTCACATTTCCCTGGCGCCGTCACTGGTTGGAAGTACATTTATTAGGACGAGGAAAGTAACATTAGCTGTTGACAGTGTTGCACCAAAGGACGTGATGTGTGCTACTGTTTGTATAAATTATAGGAAATTTAAGCAAAAAATTATAATTGTTGAGACTTGAAGAGTTGTTTCCTTCATTTGATCGTAGGAAGAGGTTTTCAGAAACAGAATGGGATTATTTTACACATACATGAGAAAGGGTGGTTGTTTAAAGATAGAGACGTATTTTGCACATTTTTTAAAAGTTCAGATAAAACGAGAATTTAGCCTTACTCTTATGAAAATAAATAACGCAGTACAGGGAAAGAATAACTCTTCACATTTCTCGCACCTGGTGGGATGCAACCCACATGCACAAGAGTATTGCAGGAAGTCTATGAACGAGGATGAAGAGGGATATGTGAAATTTGACTTAGCTGCGGGTGAATTAGTGGGTTCTAATATTCTTAAGGTTGATATTGGGTTTTAAGTCCGCTTGATTCACAAATAGGCTAAATCACGAACCGACCTACAGTTTAAAGTGCTATCCGATCCACTTTATGTCTCCATTGGGTATCGAACGCGGGGACCCTTGATTACAAGACCTCGACGTTATTACTACGTAATCGGGGAGGCAGCCAATTTACACAAATAAGTTGATTCCAATAACACGTTATATGTATAATCTGATAATGATGCACTTTTGGTGCATCTAAACATATTTTTTTCAACTATAGCATGTCTAAAAGAATCATTGAAATTGGGATTTTTATAACTTCAGGAGGCACGGCTCTGCAAATGTGCGATATAAAATATATGCAGGTTTGCCTTCCATACGTGGTGGTTTTGTCACGTTTTTTCGCTTCGTACAACATACACTTTTGCAGGAACGGCTTCTTACATCCTCCGGGGGCCTTGCTCTAGCTAAACAAAAATATATTTCTTTAGCATAATCGAGGGTTACTTTTTTATGCCGAACAAGGATTTTATTGCGATCATACGGCTTTGAATGACAGTATCAATGAAGATTTATATACACTACTACTTATAATAATGAGAATAAAATATTAATCAGGAATTTTATTTTTCGTCAAGTGGACTTAACACCCTTTTTTGTTATTTAGCAAATATTCAATCCATCACCTTTTTTGACATTCAACTTCTTGCCAGGACAGTTGTTTTTATGCAAATTTAGGCGATCTTAACTACACGTAAGCTAGATATTAGCTAATATTCGCTGTTATATTACTATTCTTCTACAATCTTTGTAACATTTCATGTAATAACAATAATAGAATTGATTCATTTACATATTCAAGTGTATAGACCTATGAATTATATTAATGTATTAATTTAAACATTTGCTTAATTGTTGTCGTTAATGTTATTATTATCATTTTTTCTGAAACACTTGGCTCGGACACCCTCCCCGGACATATATTTCTAGATGCGTGCCTGCCGAAGGATAAATTAGATCAAGCGGTGGTGGTATCTGACTTAGAGGCTAAAGGGGAAACAAAGAAGTATGTGTGTCATAAGCTGAGCATAAGAAACAGCACAATATCACAAAGAAACACGTTTTGAAACTTATGTCATAGAAGATGTTTAACAATATTAAAAACAATAAATGCTTTCTATTTGTAATATACTAAGTATTGAAATTTGAAATAGTCTTTTGTGTTCGTACTACACATTTAAAAACGTTTTTGTTGCTCCCGAGTGCCAAGCTTAGAATTTAAAGAAGAAATGTACATTTTCATAGTGCACGGAAGTTCGACATTCAGAAAGAAAGAAGGTCTAGTGGAAAACATTTCAAAACTTCCAAAAGGTATAGCAGTAATGAAAAGAGCACTCTTGTATGGAAGCCAGAAAAACCACAAGGTAGATTTCATAAGATACCTAGCAATCAGTGACCAACAAACTGCATTTTTAATATTAATGTCCTCATTATTAACGAACCTTATTTATTCTCACCACGCAATGGGTAAAATATTTGGAGCTTTATCCCACTTTCCGGAAAAATATTTCGTGTTTCTGCTACTTTTGACTTTTGTTGGCATGATATCCCGGATCACTTTTACGAGACGAGACGAGACGAGACAGAACCCTTCGAGACGGGACACGATACGGGACAAACGAATATTTTCGAGACGAGACACGAGACGAGACAGCATTTTTACGAGAGGGGACGGGACAGACCAAAGTCTCGTCTCGTCTCGTCTCGTGGGCAACACTAGTAGTCACCCCGAGTGTTAACCCATTCTCCCGACACTGTTTCACAATGCGTACGTATGAAAACTTAGCATGGATAAGGGCCATTACGTAACCCTCTCAATACCGGTTGATTTTCGGCGCCATTTGATAACATTCACTACCAACACTCACGCACCTATAAGGTCAGACACAACACTGCTCCCGCCAGCAGACCCATATTTGCAGCATGATACGCCAGGTGGCAGCACCGAATCGAAAATGGTCGGATACAAAGCGAACAACCTCTGTATATATTTTCTCTGTTTCAGTTTCTAAATATATGATCAATGGGGTATAGGTTTAAGGCGGGGTATTTACATAACAATATTGTAGGATACGCACAGTCAAGGACTTGTAACTTAAATGTCAATAAATGTTAATGTGTACATCTGGAAAGAACTTAATTGTATATTACAACATGAAATAATGTGGTATAACATTTCAGTAAAAATGCATAATTTCAGATATCGTGTTTTACATGGGTGGAAGCTTTAACTTATCTTCGTATTCTTCAGGACAACAGTAAAATTACATTCTTCATTCATAGTTTTATTGGTCATTTTTATTTTTAATATGATTAATGCATACTTTTAGTTTTTATGATATGTATATCTTGCTAAATGTCAGTGCATATAGATCCTCAGATAATTTATAATTCATCCTATCGGGCACAATTATTCATAGAAACAGGCCTGAGCCAAAATTTCATGTCGGGGAGGGGGCTAATCCCTTACCAGCAGCTGCCATCAAGGCAAAAAGTGCGGGGGGTGGGGGTAGAAGGCATGAAGACTCGCGCCGTTTGCGCCGAGACTTCTTATCGGTTCATTTCCACCGTGACATATGTCAAGACCTTCCATATCTGGTTTTCCCACAACCCAGAGTGTCATCACCGCCGCGCGCACGTGTGTCTATGGGCACATGGAGCATAAAGTCGACTTAAAACATAAAATCAAACGTGTGTTTATGACGTTTCACAGCTGTGTTTACACTGAAATGTTAAACCTATCCAGTGCGTCAAATATGACTTTTCCTTACTTATTTCAAAAGACGTTACACAGGATTATTTGTATCAATTTTATTCCACAACACAAAATACATAAATCAGCATATTAATCATTTATCGTTAATCGTCAAAAAACATTGTAAATACAGTATTGTTAAAATATTGCAAGCATTCTACAAGTACTAAGTAAATGTACACTTTGGAAGCAACATAAATGTGCCAGTCTATTACACTTAATTATGGTACACTACATAAAATCGTTGAAAACATTATAAATACAGTGTTATTTTTTACAAACATTATATAAGTAATAGCTACGTATATATAAACACAATATTTCGATACACTTGCACAACAACAATACAAACATTATTTGAACTCTTGTAGGTATGCAAATGCTCGAAGGCATCCTCGAAGATCGCCCGATCTTCTGTACTTCGAAAGAACACACTCAACACGTTTGTCCATTTTGATGTATTGATATTTTCTTCTCTTCCCAGCCAATAGGCCCAATTCTGCCATCTCAATTGTAGACGAGTTTCTCTTTGTTTCCTCCTATAAGGCTTCAAGCAGCACGTAAACGCTGGGTTGCCTTTTCCAGATGACTTTGTTAAGCTTTGAATACCATGACTCAACGGCATTATTTGTCCTGTGTCTTTGGTTGCAACAGTTCCACACAGATATTGGAACATGTTTGTTCTCCAACCACCGTTTCACGAAGTAGTCATTAAACAACTGGACTTTTTGATGTAGTGGAGAACTGTCCATGATGAAAAGGAATCCCTCTTCTACTTCTGGTTCAGGGATCAGAGACATAGCGGCACACTTTTTGATGTCGATTCTAACAGCTTCGTCCTTCTTGTACATGCCAACGAGCCCTAGTCGTTGAACGTTTCTCCAAATTGCTTGTTTAAAGTGGAAATTGCATCCAGAAATGTGTGACAGTGGGAACACGTTTCTTAACACCTTAAGTACTGCACTTTCAAAGTCTAGCTTGACCACTTTTGGATTAATCTCAGGACAGTAGTTCTTAATGAACGAAAAGAATCTTTGATGTGTTCTTTCGGTTTTATCCGGAAGTAAAGCATAAACTACTGGTGCTACGTTAGTAGCAGTATTCGTACTACCGATGTCCATATGAAGGGTATACAGTTGATAAAACTGTTTGGAGCAGACGCCAAATGTGCCATCTAAAAATACTGTTTCTGAGGCTGGCAAGACATCTTTGGATCTGACACTAGCAAAAACTAACAACCGTTTCCATTTTCCGTGTCGTCAAGGTGAAGAAATGGAGAACCGTCATTAAAATACTTCAAAGATTCTTGTAAAGTGAGATGATCTGCATCTGGTGCATCTTGTTGAACACCTAAAATCGATCTCCTTATTCTGTTCAAGGTACACTTCTGTCTGTCGTAAACAGGAACGTTGCTAACAATATCCAAACCTCGGTCTAGACATTCATCCATTTCTTGTCGGAATATTTGCCAAACAGACGTTAACACTTCTTCACGAACTCTCTTCTTGCAATTCGTGAGTTTCTTCTTAATTTCAAGCCCAGCATGGTCTGGCACACATGTACGTTCTGGGATGCGCACAATTCTTTCATCTTTGACGATTAACACACCTCGACATTTAGGGTTATCCTTTTCCTTAACGCACACCTAAAAGAAGCATAACAACATTAGGTCTCAAGAATTTTATAATGAGATGTAACACACGTTTTCTAATAGGTATAAAAGTTTAGATGTGGAAATTTGTTTACCAAAACTATCGAACCATCCTTGTTCTTCCTCTTCATCCTATACTGCTGACCTTCGTAAATAAGGGGCGGCTTTCCACGCGTTGTTTCTATCATTTCCATATTCTCAGCCATCTTGTCGTCTCTCTCAAGTCTCAGTTTTACATAAATACTAATTTCCCAATGTAGATCCCTGATATATACTTTCATCTTACATTCATTTACCAATCACCTTCCTTTTCAATCGAAGATAAACACAGCTGCAGCTGAGCAACGTCATAAGCACACGTGCGCGTGGCGGTAATGACACTCCGGATTGTGGGAAAACCCACCAAGGAAGGTCTTGACATATGTCGCGGCGGAAATGAACCGATAAGAACCCTCGGCGCAAGCGACACGGACTCGAAGATGAAATTCTCAGTACATTACAACTTATTCTACAAGATAGTTAATCCTGATAAGTAAGTAAAATTAATGACCCACTATGCACTATTTAAATTAGATTTTTGTATGAGCCCCGAGCTCCCCTACGTGCCTGCGTGAAAAGCGAATGAAGTCTGCATCTTTTGTATTTTTCCCATTCCTGAATTTATCATCTCAGTGTAAAAAGGTAAAACCACTTGCAGATCTCGTCACCTGGTAAGGTATTACCTTTAAAATTTACCTATTTATCACCTAATATTTTTCATTTTTATTCTATTTGTTCACACACGTAGTATATTGCAATAGTCATATATTAAAAAAAATGTCACCTGCCATCTTGTTTATATGTACACATATACTTTTGTACTCATTCTTTCAGATGCAATAAAGCTTCTCGACGCATGTTCTAAAGAATATATTCACCCTCTCGGGTGTTTCACCTCGAGTGTCGCCCATCCATCACCAATATCCTCCCACACAACGAACTCATGGGTAAACTCCTGGAGGCCATACTTTTCCAGACTCCAGAAGATTAATTTAACATGCATCATCAAGCACACAGCCATCTATAACAAATAACAAACATCATTGAAGATGAATGATGCTTATTTACACATTGCGTTGAGTGGCTGCTTGAACTTCAGCTGTTCCCATTTCGTGACTTATATTTGCCCAACTATTTGCTTTTCCTTCACTGTAGATTAGTTAGACAAATAATTATTTCAAAGTCTGAAATTAACAAGTCAAGGGGTGAGTATCAAAGACTCGTTTCAGTGAAGAGTTTCGATTCTGGACATGGTTCCCTTGCTATGATCTAAGTAATGGAAGCGTTCAGCAACATTTTACCTCTTCGTATAAGGAACAAAGTTACTCTCAGTAGCAAGGATAATATCGAGGCGAGTCTTGATCTTATCTTCATGCCACGACTTGTTGAAATGACACCGAGAACGAGAAAAACCTCTGCAAGATCGAATTGAGACGAGAAACTAAGTGTCCTATTGTACGACACTTTGGTATGATATTTGAAAAATACAATACCTAAACCTAATTAACTTTACTACGCAACTTCAATCCAAAAGTGGCCATTGTAAACATATTCTACTAGGTTGCATATATATTAAGGATGACATTCCGTATTTCGAGGACTTGTAACGTCTAAGAGACGTTTCAACATGATCTCTATGTGCTGCGAAAGTTTTGTGTGAGGTGACACATTGTATGTATAAGTTGTTTATACTAAAGATTTCGAAATTCGAGGTCGAGACTAATCCTTCGAGATATCAATCCCTCTTCAAATCGCACTCTCCTCCTGACTACAGATATCCGGGAAATCTGGAAGCTTACCAACGTTCTATCAGTCACTGCGTTCCACTGTTTTCATGGATCAGGGAAATGTAACGATCAAAGAATACCAGCTCAGACAACCGCGAGATCTTGCTGTGATTCCGCCGACTGACCTGTCAAGGAAAGTAAAAATAAAATACGATGTTTCAAGACCACAATAAATTATTCAATTTTGAGAATGTTGGTGCAGTAAATGAAATATCAGAAAATGGTTCTCTAGAAATATCATTTCTCAGTGCTCAGGTTATATTTGAAATTTTTCTGGTTGATCGATTCTCGAGATAATCGAGACATAAGCTTACTCAGGCTTGACGAGGAAAATACTCCAATTTTTCCTGGATAAAAGATCACCTTAATTTTGACAACGTTGTTGAAATAAAAGAAATTATCATAAAGTGGTTCCCTAGATACACCCTGTCTCAGTCCTCAGGTAAAAATTGAAACGTTTTTGTCGACCTGTTCTCGAGATAATCGTGACCAGAGTAAGCTTACACAGGCTTGAGGAGAACTCTCAAACTCTCGGCAGGGTGTAAGATACCTTAAGCATAGTTAAGGAAAGTGGAATGTCGTAGTCTCTGCGACACATCGGATGCAGCAGTTGCGATTTATCGAAACGAGAATCGCCACCGCACGTGCTTCAAGTACCCAACTAGCAAAACGGAGGGGACCTTTCCTTATTCCAGTCTCGACTATCCAGAGGAAGAGGATGCACACGCGAAAAAACAAACTTCCAGTTAAACCAGCCAGGGTATAGTGCGCGATCAAAGACGCCGCCTACCGCACTGACACTAATGTACTTGTCAGTACCATGTTTGCATCAAGTGCCTCTCTGTTCTACTGCAAGAACTTACATTAAGGATTAAAGACGACTGCCATAAGGACAGCATACGAATGCACTCACTCAGTATTCCGACAGCAGCGTTGTTCGCCGTCTTCGTCCAGGTTCGCGTTCCCTGATTTCATTGTCTGCTTAAGTTGCTTGCATTTTCTCTCTTCGGCCACTTCCTGCATTCATTTGTTTAGTTTTTGTCTTGTTCTTGTTCTCCGTTTTTTCTCTTCTACTTTGGCTTAATTTATTGGTCAGCTTCTGACCAGCTCGAAGGATAATACGGGGCATTATTCAAACCTCCTCCTCCCTCCTACCATGTTGTCCTTTTGTGGAGTCCCAGGATACGGCCATTGTAATATTATAATTCAAAATAATTAATTGCATTCTTGGATTAAGCTACAAACAGACACGCTGCTGCTTCATTCCTTTCGCACTTGCGTCGCACATACGCACGCACGCACGCGCAATGTCCAGGTATATGGTCATGCATATGGTCATATGTGCATGAAGGCATGCACAGGTGCTACAGGGAACCAAAATCATTAAAGTAATGTAGAGAGGTATTTATATTCACTCCCAGTATATCTAGCCTCCAGAACAGCACAGCGCTTAACATTGCTGCCTTGTAATCAAGTGTACACGGGTGTGATTCCCAGTGGAAGCATATACTACCGGGTGTTTCAACAGAAACGCCGTGATTTTAAATGGCATTTTTAAAATATTTATTAGAACTACACAAAAGAAAAAAATACATAAGATAGAAAAAACCTAAAAGTTAAACCCAAAAGTTTAATGGAAAATATGTTCGAAATGTCCACCTTGGCGATTTATCATTTTTCTCACCCGGTTGCACATGTTGTCAAATACCTGACAAAGGGTTGCACGACTAACTTGTGCAGTACACTATTCGATGTTTGCTTGCATATCATCTAGTGATCAAGGTCCTCGTTTGAAAACTTCCTGCTTTAGGAAACCCCACAAGAAATAGTCACATGGGTTTAAATCAGGGCTAGTAGGAGGCCACTCTAAACCATTTTGAAAGAAATGTGTGTAGCGATTTGAAATCACACGATTGTTGAATTTTGAGTGAAGGAAGGTCACGACAGGTTAGGCGAACAAATTTATTTTTGTCGGTGGTGGGGATCGAGCCTACACAACTACTCCACGGTGGGCCCCGAAATTCTCTACTAGTTTTTTGCTTCAATTATCCACTATTTCTAATTTTTTAGGAGAAAGGATCATCGTATTTGCTGGAATTCTACACTGGGATGACTTATAGGGAATGAATCACATAGAATTCAGTGGAACTACATAACAGTACTACACAAAGAACCAAATTGGAAACTAAGGAAAATCAAAGAAGCAGTCTTCATAGCAACGAAAACCCTATAAATCTTCATTGTGAGCTGACTCACTATTTTATGTATCCTTAAACATGTATTCTTATTTTGTTTAATTGAATTTCTCCTTGTTTCTGTCTCTTGTGTTTACTTCATCAAGTCATTCCGGTTTCTTATTACTTTCTATTTATAATCTCTGTTTTTCCATTCTTCTTTTATACCAATTTCTCTTTCATTCACTTCCAATTTTCTACTAGCTTCATATTCATGTTCCATATTTTCAGCTTATTTATTTTCCTTATGATCAATACAATTCTCGCAACCTACTGTGTTTTAATAGCCATGACCTTCCACTTAGTTATTATAAATAGTACCTATTTTCATGCTTGTCTTGTCGATTATCACTTACGTGGTATCAAGCAATGTCTATAAACACCTTCTTATATCAAATCCCAGGGAATACATTGTTGCCTATGAAGCAAGCTATCGCTATATTTTAAGCATGACTCATTTTAACGTACCTAAATATACCACGGATAATGACTGAACAAACGCAATAACTCAATGGACAAAGAACACAAGAACTGTTAATGAAAATATCGCGTTTTGTTACCTTATCTTCTTCCCAAGTGGACAATTGGAGAATTCATTGAGACCATGAGTTATAATACGTAGGAGGAAAGTGTGAAATATGTTATGTTTGCTCTCCTTACTTCTCCTTACTGACGAGCATTCTTTTCGATGCAATCAATTGGAGTGGGGAGGTCCCTTTCATGAAACTGTTAACCAGCAGGTGGCTGTTTAACAGTTTGACGGCCGAGGCGCAGATAAGAATAGATACAAAATATGAATATCAGTCTTTTTTTTGAGGGAAAAGAGGGCAAAAAAATCACAGTACCAAGCAGAAACCTTGATAGATGGAGAGATACCAAAAGCAAATAGCACTTATATAACTTTTGAGCGGGTGTCGGTAGGCCTATCTATGAAGGAAGTTACAGAGATAACTTAAAGCTAATGTTAACATTATGAAGACAGGTGTTGGCAACTCTGTGACATTTGAGTATCGAGACCTGGAAGCAGGCGGAAATATGATTTTTACACTCCAAAGTTTGTATAGTTTCTTTATGAAGGGTTGTATATGATGTAAGATCGAAGGAATGGATCAATCGAACTTCATATACTGTGGGTTAAAACAGCAACAAAAATATAATAATTTCTGCAGATCTACCGTATTCATAAGTGGATGGTAGGTAAGAGTAAGACACAAAAACTAGACAAGGTTAACTCTCGATATATGCAATTGCACACTCGACAAGAAAGCATATGCCCTAACTACGTATTTAAAACCGTGCATTTACGACTTTACGTTAACTAAAACAACCAGCGTGATTCAAACAGTTCAAAATGAATTTAATGAAATATAAATATTAAATTTACACAAAAAATCTGATACCTAGTTATACACTCTAAAAATACCGGAGTATACAAAATATTTTTTGGAAACTTTGTTGTCAACTCAGTTTATTGTAGGAAAACATAGCCTAATGGTTTCTTCTTGATCAACTTGTATAATAATTAAAAGTGATTGGACTACAATGAAAGTTAAAAGAAATATTTCGTAATGTACTCCATTGTTATTTTAGAATGTATGGTTTCGTAAAACTTAGGAATTGTAACATACACTACTTGTACATATATTTTGAATATCAACTGCGGGGCAACCATGGAATAGTGAATGTTTTATACGCACACACACACTACTCAAAATAAGTGTGCCACTGAAGGAAGTAATGAACAGTATATCGAGGAAACAAATTTTGAAAACTAATATATGTACAACGTAAAATTCATTTAATCATTTTGACGCTTTATTAACTTCAATAAAGATTGATCACCCACGCAAACAAGATTGGAAAAATAGTTTGAACAAAACAGAAACGCAACTTGAACTCAAGCGAACAATAAAGATGGAAATGAATGTAAATAAACGAAATCCTATATTTTTAGCACTTCTTTATGTACTAGAACTCAAGCGTCGTAGAAACTATTTGGATAATTTATCTCTTCACAAACATATTTTTCAAGCACGCTATTACCTTCTGCCAAAGAAACACAAAGATATGTGCAAATGATATTGTGTGTTAGAGCTATTATTAGATAGGTCGTAAACTTCTAACAACTGTGTATTAAAAACAAAAGACCAATGTCGATACCTGTGTTAAAAGAGAAGAGAGTGTATGTTCCTTAACATAATCTAAGTCTAATGTCAAGGAATAAAGTTAAAACATGAGAAAAAAGGGAGTAAATATCAACAGTAATTTATTTTTCCTAAAAGTTTGTCTAACTTTGCAACACTGCTGAGCAAACAGCAGGAGAGAAGGTAACACTATGTACAATATTTTTTTATTTTTTGTGCACTTTTGAATTATATTGACAACTCTCGGAATGCACTTGATAACTCCACGCCCCCAACTTCTCTCGATTCCGACACCGTGGGAAAGATTGCAAACTGCAAACAGAAAGAACCCAATTCCCACGTGGAGAGGTGTTTATTTTTTTTATTTCAGCCTCGGTATCATCAGAGGGAGCTGATAAGAAAAACTTGAGATTATCAATTAAAGAAACACGATTATACAATATTTATAGGTTTTGGTTGTTTGCAATCAATGCAGCTGAAATACATTACTTTCTCGTGGAAAGAGAAGATTAATATTATTTTTATTTGTCACTCATAGGCGTGCGAGGGAGCGCGGAATTAGGAGTTAAACCCTCACCAGCGTGAAAAAAATTATATTTGTTTTCCCTTAACTCTCTCTCTCTCTCTCCACACACACACACACACACATTGATATCTCGGAATAAAGCAGAGCTACACACACATGCAACTTTATTTGTCGGTAAATTTGTTCATATCAATTACACCATTCAATATCTGTTGATTGCTTGGTTCTAATTTCGTTGTCAATCAGTTATTGAATCAAGAGACATACATTTTTTTTTAAATTTATGATATATTACTAATCAAAACTTCAATGTTTGTAACATTTATACGTGTTGAAACTATACATAGACTTATATTGAGGAAACGAGTCAATGTATTTTTCTAATTTGATCCTTCCTTCAAAGATGTGACGCGTTAAAAATCTTAAGTTTCCATTTTCCTTTTTTCACAAATGTCACGAACGTCTTGGTCATTTTGCAATCGCGTTCAAATTCTCCAACTTGCTTCGCCAGTGGCACTTTCCATCTCAGTGTGCAGCTTCCAACTGGAATAAGCGTGGAACAAAGGGACAACCTTGGACCATCCCCTCAGTAGTGCTCAACTTCTCACGATTCTTTTTGTTGCCATGGATACGACTTTTGGTGCGGTTGCTGAACGAGATCCGAAGTCCCGGTGTCTGCGGGGCTTCTGGTTGGAGGAAAGCCTCTCTCCTACGCCAAAGAACGATTCTATTTCGACAACTGTGACCTTCTCCTTGTTTGAACGTTACATTGCAGTGTCTACTTAAAATTCCATCTGTCTGATCCTGTAATTGCCGCTTTTTCCCATACAACACAAAACTCCAAGGGATATCTATTTATTATCCACAATGTCCACAGTAGGTCCATGAATAATTTGGATGTCCATTAGATAAGAACGTTCGGAAGGCCATGGCTACTGTCTAAAATGGAAGTCAATCAAAAATTGCATATTTCACACATATACATTCATTTCAGCCACAGTTATATGTGTAAATTATTGCAAGGATGTTGCAGGAACATGATAACTTCAAACTTACGCAATGTTCTTGGAGGAGACAATACTATTATGGCAGGAAATATTCCTCGTTTGACCCGCTTGGAAAAATACCTTGCTTGGCTCTCCCTGGAAAAAAATCCTGCGGACTCTAAATGTCCATTTTTTATATCCAGTAAAGGTGTACATTTTGTCCAAAAAGTCCTGGTATATCAAAATACAAGGTACTCTTCAGAGAATGAGTTACAAATGAAATTAAACTTCTTTTCATTTAGTTCAATCATCACGATACAAAAATGTCTTAGGGGAGAGTGGCCCAAATCGCACTAGTTTTCAAATAAATGGATATAGCTGCAAAACAAGTCACATGACGTAAATTTTAGATATACCAGCTAATAAATGGAACTTTTACATCTCTTCATATGTCTTGAGAAAATTTTATTCCAATTGCAAGTACCAGAAAAGTATGAAATTCCAAACCGTATGATGCGATATCGGTAACTGGTTTCCTAAATCGCACCACAGGAAGCCAAAATCGCACCTCTATTTAAAGGATTGAGAAAAAACATGTTTCAAAAGCTCAAAGACTACATAATACAGTGACAAGTTTTCTTTTGACAGTATGTTCATTTAGAGCCACAATCATTCCAAACATATGTGATATATCAGTTCATAAGTATAAGAAATAAAAATGGAAGATGATAAAAAAGTAATCGTATTCTCGACATTAATTTTGAACCTGGAAAAGGTTAACATAACATTTGACTATAGTTTATTTGCAAACATCGCAAAAGCAATTCCATGCCAGAACACGAATCGTGTACCCGTTTCTTGCACTCGATGCATTCCACCATGTTTTCTTCCACAGTTTATCCGCACGGAAGTAATACCATTATGTATCATTTTCAGCTTGGATTTTACCTTGGTCATAACATTTCAATTTCTTAGATCTAATTGTAGGCCTCATGGGATTCTTCTCTTCTGATAGTTAACATTACTTCTCTCTCTTGGTAGTCTTGAGATTTTTTAAATATAGATGAAGATAGGTTGTTGTTTGAGTCCTTTCATCTGTTTCTTTGTGCGGCTTTTTGCCTGTGATGAGGCTAAAGGATCCTGTCTCTCCACAAGCGCTAATCTGCGTAGAGTTTTAGTGAAATGCGGTATGATTTGGGCAGACGTCATTTGGTGCGTTATAGGAGCTCCGCCATTTTGAAATTAAAAAATTTCCCCACCTCACTGCGTAGTGCGTAAGTATATCACAATGCAAAATGTGGTTAAAATTAATCTAACAGAATTGGCAAATGTGACAAATAACTAAAGTTAAAAAAATATAACTCTCTCATCAGTAGCGTAACTAAGACGTTCTGCACCCCCCGCAACTTTCAGTTGTGCGCCCCTATTAATTTAAGAAAGAAAGCTATCTTTTCTAAAATATTATTTCACGCCTACATATATATTAAATATACACAAATATGAAAATATATATATGTAATTTGAATCAATGTAAAATCTAGTACGAAAGGTTAAGACAACAGACTAATTGTAAAAAAATATAATAGGCCTATATGAAAACGCATTGTTACTATAAAAATTACGAAATTGTTAAATGCCCATTACCAGTCCTCTGCGTTCTTAACGCAAGCAAAATCTTGTGGTAGTTTGGTGAAGTACAGTTTTCGAGCCCGATCGTTTTCGATGCTTGACAACGCCATTCCACTCAATCTCACTCTTGTCATTGCGCTTCTCAAGTAATTTTTTAATCAATTTTAGCTTGGAAAACTACCTCTCAGCTGATGAAGACGTTACAGGTAGGGTCAAATACAGCATATACGAGAAGCAGTGCATACGTCAGAAGTGCTACTATATGTCTTCTAGCAAGAAGAATTCTGCAACTTCGCTGACGTTCGACATAATTCTTCCTTTGACTTCAATTGATACTGCAATCCGAAAATAAACAATTTTTGCATCTATATTTCATAATTATCCCAGAAATCAGTAGCGGATTCCACTAAAACTATAAAAAAGAAATTTAACAAATAAAGTCAGGGTTGTCAGCGCATTTTCTTGCCTGTTGTCTATACACTTCGGCATCGTAATCAATGACTTGAACTATTCGGCTAATGAAGGTTAACTTTCTACTTTTGTAGTTATTAACATTTTCTGTTTGCAGTTGTAGGGGCATAAAACTATGACATGTTTGGTTGAAAATATAAATTAACACCGGAATGGAAACTTTGTGAACTATCCGTCTTTCTTAATTTATCATTCTTACTGCGGCCCCGAAGCTCGTGCGCCCCTCCCCCCCCCCGCACCACGGGGGTTGCGGGGGTGTTATTTACGCCACTGTCTCCTATATCCTTAGGATATTAAAAGGTTCAAAAAATAGCATGAAGGACAGGTGTTTTCTTCAAATGAGCATACAACGCCTATCACTTCAACAGCTACAACCGACATGCGGTGTTCTTGGGGTTGCCTGAGGTTCCAAATACAGCCGCTAGGTTTTACCAATGTTCAGTACATTGGGATTTTTGGACCAGTGGTGTGATTTGGGAACTGGTGCGATTTAGACAACTTCCCTCTAAGTCACAAGAAGTACGTAATACAAGACCCGAAGACATACTAATAAAAAAAAGAAAATGAAATGTTGCGTTAGACTAGCATGTGCTAGGTCTCCAATTGTTGATTTTTTTTTTTTTCAGCTTTGTTACATTCCGAGATATCGTTCACTTTTAGAAGTTACCTTAAAGTTTACAATATTCTACCGTTATAAATATAACACCCTGTCTGTTAATTTGTGAAAACAGTACACATCTGTTTTTAATTTCAATTTGAATATCTTATCATGCATAAAGATAAACAATGAATACAAATTACACTTGATTATGCCATAAATATATTGTTTAAAACTGAATCATTCAATTTACTTTAATTAGGGCAAGTATATCATGGCCGTTACTACTTTGAAAACATTCACGATCATGTTTTTAACGGTAGTTGGATGGCAGAGAAAATTGACGGTCTTGGACCGTCATTTCTTCAGTCAACTATCAGTGAGCTATCATTTCGTTGTGTATAGGTCCACACAATTTTGTCTTGTAGTTTCTGAGGTACCGATAGTTGACAGGAACAGTCGTACAAGGATAGAGTAAAGACGCCTAATATGATAGCGACCGATCTCGCATATGTGACGCCACAGGCAATCAATGACACATCAGATACATAGCACTTGGCAACTCTGTTAGTCTCTGAGAAAATGTGCTGTGTTCGTTGAACAGTGTAGATGTAGGACGTGTTGGAAGCATTTTGTCAAGGCAGAATATTTTGCAGAGGTGGAAAACATTGCGGGTTTCGCAGGTAAGTTAATTGGGAGACATAAAATCATTGATGTACAGTTAAAGGGAATGAACCAAGCAATGTGCTGTCAGTTTTTGAAGATTCGTGATGGCAAATTTAAATGAAAACATGGCGGTTGTTTATTCGTGTACCAATGCTCCAAATATGAGACGGTGAGTGGTTCCCAATACGAGATATGTCTCATATTAAGGTAGCTTAGGTTTATAATGTCTCAGCACATCGAGATTAAGTGAATGTTCTGATTTAGGCAAAAGTATTTTTATGATATGTGAAGGACCCGAGACCACCTGAACTACTAGTGTTACTCACCTTAAGCAGAAAACCAGTTCTTCCACCAGAAATTAAAGATGCATTGGAGTCATATTGCATAGAAATGGATAAAAGATACTTTGGACACTTCATGTGCATGCAGGTGAAGTGACCAGGTGCCAAGACTAGTGTGCTTCATGTGCGTTATGTAACGTATGAATTGAAGTAACCAGTGCTTACTTCAGTGATGACTTACTTCCAAGTGAATGTAGTATCTCATATTAGGACCCCATTTTCTCAAACCTCATTTTTACTTAGTTTTGTATTTTGTATCACTATGTTTTTCAAGAACATTCTAGGGCAATTTTAGTTATTGAATTTCAACAACAACATGTCTGGCCATTGTATGCATTTGTCACATTCACATTGTTACATCATTGTTGGCTGTAATTGTCACATAAAAAAATGTGTCTCATATTAGGCGTCTTTACTCTACTTCTTCGACCTTTGCTGAGTAGTCTTCCAAAATGCAGAAAAAAAGACAGGTAAGTGAATTTTTCCTTGTAATAAAGTAGTGTGTTATTTCCTGCCATGTGGATGCTGTACTTGACTTACAACATGCTTTCTTTCGAAAAGGCATAACTTACACCACATGCCATCATTTCACTAAGTAATGAAGTCCAGTTTTGGCATTTACTTAATGTTTTCCTTTAGCTTTCATCACATCGTGCGGCTTAATCAGGAGATAAGACAAGAAGATTATCTCCCGATGAAGCCACACGATGTGGTTGATATCTGGAGGACTTCATTAGTTAATGCTTTCTTTCGTGTCTTACACTTGACAATTCCATTAATCAAAATATATGTTTTTTTTAGCTTTTTATTTAGATGTCCAGTAACGTTTTGTAATTTAAAGTTCATTCTGTGGAGTTTGAAGAAAGATGACACCTGCTTCTTTCCCCAGACCCTTAAATTATGCCTCCCTATGTGTAAATGGTGAAATGTTAATGTTAATCTCTGGCAGATGTTACGTTCCAACAACTGCGGGGTGTGAGCGACTCAACACAATGTAAACAGACCAACGCAATCGCGGATACCAAGAATCAACTAACTCTAGCAACGAAAATTCGGTGTATTTGTACAGACCATTTGCTGAATTCAAAACACAAAAACCATGGTTTCATCATGTAAGTGCTACAAGAAATGTAATTGTATTAATTAATAGACTGAGAACGGGCCATTTGTGTACTAGGCAACATTTATCCAGAATTGAAATAACGAACAATAAGAAATGTGAATGTGGCTGGGAAAGTGCAGATGCACAACATATAATACTGGAAAGCTCAAAATATAATAGAGAGAGAGATATCTTGTATAAAACTTTAAATAATCTAAAGGTTCAGTTTCTAACAAATTTGTTAAGTTTGGTTGTTAATCCAGATATGCGGATTGTTTATAGTTTGTTATCATTTTTAAGGAAGTGTAACATACAATTGTAAAAGGCAAAGTGTTCTTTTTTTAAAATCTAATATCAATAAAATAGGTGGGAAGACTGATAATTTTAATGTAAAACTATTATGTACATTTTTTATGTGTATTGTAATTGACAAAAAAGGCATAAATGCTGTTAGGTTCAAAATAAAGGAATGAATGAATGAATGAAATACCCGTTTTCTGTAATCTCGAATCCCTGTCTAGCAAGTTATGAAGACAAAATCGTTCTCAAATTACAATAAAATGTGCAGTTTATACATAAGTTGGATTTGATACATCTTTCCGAGTTAACAAATATTTGCACATTAATAAGCAGAGTTGTTAAAGGTCCAGAAATTTAAATACATTCAATTCCGGTCCAGGAGAGAAAATCAGCAAGCGTAAATGGGTTCTGGACCGTAAAGAACCTTTTTATCTGTAAAGTATTTCAATTCGGTCCAGGAACCTTTTTCCCGCATCAATTTAAATAAGGTCCAGGAACCTTATTGCAATGTAACAATATGTAACTTGGACCGAATTTAAATTTTGCGAGAAAAAAGGTTCCGGTCCTGTTGATAAGTATAAAATTTTAACATTCCGCCATTGGTTTCATACATCAAGGTTAGTACATAAATATATTTCTAATTTTTAATTGCGTTCATTCAATTACGTCATAATATTTACTACACCCAATGGCAAAGTAATAGTAGGCAAAATGTCCATCCCCATTTTCATTCTTCTCTATTCTATTCCTGTTTTGTTTTAAAATATGGAAATCTATTGGTGTAAAGCAGATGTTATCCTCTGCTTATTGATCGTCACATTGTGGAAAACAGACTGAATGAAAATGGTGATGGACAATTCGCCTGCTATTACTTTTGCCGTTGGGTGTACATCGGAACAATCAACTCTACTCTTTTGGTCATAAGCAGTTTTCAACTTTTAAACTTTGCACCTTATACATTTTTCTTTCCTTCTTTCAAATGGATTTAACAAATTTATCAAATAAAGCAAAGGCGTAACACAGACGAAGAAACCAGTGATAAAGGACATTCGCCATGTAAGGAGAGCTTTGCGAAATTAAAATGTCCTGGCACCAGAGCGACAAGTTTGCCATAAAAATAAGAAATTATCCTGCTGAGAAGTCTGCTTGGAAACTGAAAAAAAAAGGAACCATCTCAATTTTTCTTCTTTTCCGGGCAACCACGGCCACCAGCAAGAACAAGTTGCATCGTCCATGGCAGAATCTCCTATTGGCGAATGCATAAAAAGCTGCATGAATGCTTCCCTTATTGCTGCACCGCAAGCAGTCCCCACGCTGCAGCTCTGGTTGGAGTTCTGTGACTAATGACCGTTTAATTTCCCACTCGCCGCTCCTCATAACTTGCGTCACAGCACGCATCAATTAAGCAGGGCCCCGGCTCTACTGACGCATGTTCCGGTGCTTGGTTGATATTTTCATGCGCCGGAGATGATCATCTCTCCCCCTCGTGCAGCGTGTGGGCTTTGAAAAAGAGAGGACGGAATGTTTGAGGCGATGTCGGCATTTTTTTTCAACCCCGAAACGACGAGATGAGAGAGACGGAAATAATGATGTTTGTCTCGTCACGTATCGAGAACGAGTTTGTGAGCCGAGAATGAAACGAGACGATATTCGGTAAAATTTAAAAATGGGGGCGATTTTATTCCCCACACCTGAACGGCTTTGGTGCGGGGAACATAAAATATGGAAAAATAACATTATTTAAAAAAAAAAAAAAAAAAAAACACGCTGTAGCCTAGTCGTTAGGGCGTCTGCCACGCGAGAGACCTGGGTTCGATTCCCGAAGTGGTTGATCCGGCAATGTCGCCGCATAAAGCAGCTCCGGAGCTCACTCAGCCTCAGATCAATGGATACCTGGGAGCAACCCTGGAGGGAAAAGGCGTAGGAGAGTGGTGCTGATCACATCACCTCCAAAATGGCCAAGCTCGAGAATTTGTGGGCCCTACCCCCCACATACCCTAAATGTTCCTTCATGGCACGGTGCTATATGCACGGGGAATCCTTAACACGCTTAAAATTGCAGGTATGTTTTTCGACACTGCACATATAGAAATATATATTTTTATGGAAAGGCTTTTTCCGGTAAACAGCCCTGTAAAATGTTTGAACAGTTTGATTAAAGCAAATAAAAAAATTATAATAAAAAATATACATTTTTTCTGTTTCTTTTCTGATACTGTATATGAACCTACTTTGGAAAAGTTTGTTGAGTGTGTTAATGAAACTATAATAATTTCAGCAAGTTTTTCAAGTGAAAATAAAATATTCTGGATTGCACTATACACAAAATAGTAACTTAAAATATTTTTTGCAGTCTTTGTAGCTGAAATTTTGCAACTTTAAAATTATAGTTTGGAAAATATCAGGAGGATTGATTGGCTTAATTGTAGTAATAATTAATTCATACAAGAATCCTCACCAATAAAAAAGAATATCCCTTTTTATTTCAATACTCTGCAATGTTCATTTATAACTTAATGATAATGACACTATTTGGGCTCTAACATGATTAGTATTTTGTATATTGTTCTACACAAAATTCTTGCTATTTTCGCCTATAAAAATTATCGAATTTTAAATAAGACAAATTAAAGTGTGTTTCCAGTTTACATATTACATATTTCCATTTGTATGTTTGTTGTATGTTCACCCCATGAGCACAAACATTTTGTTCTTTTGCTTATATTTTCAAAATATTAAGATTGATGTACTTTCAGCAAAAGTGATTCTGATATCTATGAATTACTTATGTACATTATTCTATAAATTATTTCTTTAAAGTGATTAAAATCAGTGAATCAATAAAATCGTACGATTAAATCTTTATTTAAATTGTGATTTAAATCAAACCAACTTGGCTAAAACTAATTGCTAAGACCTATAGAGCTGACTCTCATAGCCTAACTACATTTGCATTATAAGACTTAAGCGGAATTGTTAGGTTAGGAGGGTCAGGTTTAAAGCTCTACAAATATGTATTACAGACTGAAATAATATTGCACAACATGGAAGCTGAAGGTAAACAAGAGAAAATCTAAAATAATGATACGCTTAAGAAAGGTTATGTCTTCGCAGCAAAGGAGCGGTTGGCGTATGGGAACTCTGAGCTTGAAAGGGTCAAACGTTTCACCTATCTAGGCATCACGCTGAGTATAGCAGGGGTGTGGACCAAGCATGTTCAGAGTAGAAAAGGAAAAGCTTGTTATGCGCTGGGCAAGGTAGAGCGACTGCAACGGAAAGGCCCTCGAGTCAGTGTGAGATTGCTGGAGCAAATTTGTGAAAAAACGGTGAAAGCAACCCTATGTTATGGCGCGGAATTATGGGGGAGGGAAGGGGGCGAGTAGCAAATCAGATACAAGGGCTGTTTTTAAACAACTATTGGGAACCAGCACGAGTGCAAGCACGTGTGGCGTTCTGAGGGATATGGGCAGGATGTCGAAGCGAAGATGAGATGCTTCAAATACTGGGTGAAGCTGGCACAAGGGACTGGAGACTCACTAAAAGAACGGTTTCTGCGAGTTCAGATTGAGGAAGGGTTCGCACGCCACTGGGCAAGAGGGATTAGAGACGACCTCTACAGAATGGGTCTGGGGGAACTGTGGGAAGATGTGAGGGGCGGGAGGTTCGAAACTGGGATGTTGCAAATTATAAGGGAGAGCTTGGTGGACAAGGCAGGCAAGACATCATGGCAGAATGTGGGGAGAAGGTAACGCTCCCCGCCGCACAACTGCCAAGGGTGTGGGTGGAATGGGGGAGGAAACGGTACATTGATACGTGTACGTACCAGCAAAGAAGTGGATTCGCCTGGTTCCTGCTAGGGGGTGGAGGCAATACAAACTCAAGGGGCCGGACGGTCGTGCCATCTGCACGTTATGCGGCGAAGAGGAGACGAGGACTCACATCCTGCATGAGTGTGTTTGGTTGACGCCCCTCAGACAACGCAAATGGGGAGGGGGGTCAGTGCAAGGGACAGCATTGAGCAGACGGTGCAGGCTGTATCTAGGGAGGAGAAGTGTAATATAACAGATGAAAACATCGAATCCCTGGGCTCATATTTACATGCAGTTTGGAGGGAGCGCAGGAAAATGCTGCAAGGAGTCAGTGAAAGTGAAGGGTACGGAACAGCAGTGGCTCAGGCATAGGCCGGGCGTGTAGTGCAGTAGTGTTGTGAAGGTAGTGATAATGAAAAACCTCAAATGTTAGAAGAGGGCCATATTACCTTTTATACATGTGCACATAAATATATATATATTTTTAAACGTTTCTGTTTATAAATGTTTCTAAATGTATGATCAATGGGGTGTATGTTTAAGGCGGGCTGTTTATGTAACAATATTGTAGGATACGCACAACCCAAGGGCTTGTATCAATATCAATAAATATCATATCATACCATACTATCCACGACAATTGCTTACCTTTTCGTTCTTCACCATCATAACTGTTCGGTCGTACTATCTAAGGCACCGAAGTTTGATGCTTGCGTTAGCAAGTTCGAATCCCGAGCTGTGCAGGCGTCCACTTTTATGCAAAAATAGGCTAAGTGAACTTAAAGCAAAAACTAAACAAGAAACTTTAATAAAAACGTACTTCCCAGTTTTGCATTCTAAAGCGACGATATAGGCACAGCCCTGACAATCCTTTCACTTACAATAACTGCTTTAACGTTTTTATTACATTCTTATAAAATACCTGTTATTCAGAGTGGCCATAATGTATTTCCAACATAACAAATATGTATTACAAAGAAACTATTACAGTTACAGCTGCATGGATTGTGGCAAAGGAAGAGAAACTCACAAAGTTTACATACAACATCATACATCCACTTTGTCGCCTGCAAAACGTCTACACGATATTCAGTTTCGACCCATGTGTGCAACCCTTCTTGGGTGACACGAGCAACAGCGTCAGTTATCCTTCTTCTCGGTGCGTCCAGATCCAGATGCTGCGTTGCGTATACTCTATCCATGATTAATTGAATTTGTGTTTTAAGTCTAATTTATGCACAGTAGGGCACTGGATATACAGATTAAATGGGAATCCGAATCACTATATGCCTCCACCGGGTATCGAACCCTGAACCCTTTGATTACAAGGCGACGACGATACCACTGCGCCATCGGGGAGGCCCACTCTATTTGTGACATAGCCCCACAGGAAAAAGTCGAGGGGGGTTATGTCTGGCGATTTCGGTGGACAGGGTGTCGGACCGCCGAACCAAATCCACCTGTCAGGAAAACGCCATTTTCAGTTCCATCGATTGCAGCGCCATCTAAATCAACTCCGCCTCTACATGGAACAAGAAAAACTTATGAGTTTTCCTTTATTTTGCCACAAGCCATTCAGCTATAACTGTAATAGTTTCTTTGTAATACACCTCTGTAATGTTGGAAATACTCTATGGCCACCATGCCTACAGTCTTTCTAATCTTAAACATCCATCCATGTTAAACCATCTGTTATTTCTAATTTTTAACAATGTTAAACAATTGGCGAATGCATAGGTGGACAAATTTATTTCTAGGACAGTGCGATATCACATGTACTCGTAGACGTTGTTTGAGCGTGGTTTTTATGTTATCGACACCTCGAGTTTTTAGATACATCGATAAAATCTCGCAAAGAGTCCATTTGTTCCACCTTAGAACTGGATCCATGGTCTTAACTGGCTTTTTCATATGTTCTTATTTTCATCATTGTAACTCTATTAACAAGGGAGCTAGAATGTTCGCACAAGCACACAGACAGCGTATCTTCCTTTTGCTCTGTAGGAAAACCCAAACGAGTAATCGAGAGGAAAAATCCAAAAAGGAAGGGATTTAGGTAGGAAGAGGAAACGATTTTATTTTTTCAAGAACAACTTCAAAAGCTTTTTTTCCCTCCGAGCAAGCACACATCCTTTTTCTTTTCTATCTTTCTTGTTGGCAATTGTTCCTTAGCGTTTTATGATACACGACCATCCTTTGCTCTCCTGAAGTTGTTAGCCTCGGATTTCGTTACATTTTCATTATAGGAAGATGGAACAATAAAATATGAAGCTCGTTTCTGGGAAGTTTGTGGAATGATGCGTCAGAGCTCCTAATTATTGACGTATCTTTCATTTTGCCTCTAACTTCCTCCCTTCCCATGTTGTCAAGGAAATTATGACGTCACGGCACTCCAGGAAAGCAAGGTTGAGGATGGTTTCAAAGGGACGGAAAACCACGCGACCTGCCTATATAACGCCTTTTGGAGAGGCTCTTCCTATCGAGTGGTATTGGGAAATGCATAATTTCAGGTCTCCCCCCACCCCAACCCCTCTCTCTCTCTCTCTCTCGCTTGTCCTCTGCCTTTCTCTCTCAAAAAAACCAATTAGTGATATCAATTAAATGAGATACGCTATATCTCTCATAGATATTGCAATAATTAATTTAAACGAATATAATGATAGTGGTGCTTTGAACTTAATATTTCGTGTAGAATGCAACGTCCCCAGTTCTCGCTACACTGCACTGCACACTGTTAGTGAAGCAAAAGTTTCCCCATATAAGCAAGTAGTAACTTTCAGAGCTTGCTGAGTGCAGGGAAAAGGTTCAATTAAATACATCTTTATTTATATTTACGCTCACGCAAATGAACTTTTTTATAACTCTTACATTTGTACTCTTAACATGTGGGTCAACGGAATGATGTCACTGCTCCGAAGATCTGGAAGACAAGGGGGCAGTGATCATCCATTTACTTACTCCTCGCAGTGAGATGGACCAAATATTATTTTATGGGTATAAATTTTCCATTCAGCCTATTGTGGGCGTTACCTGCAACGCCGATGTGTAAAGTTGCAAAGCGTCCAGTTAAATTGCAAAGGAACGAACGTCGGTCCGTTGGGACGTCCAGGCAGAAGCAAGGGACAGGTGGCGAGCGAACTGCGAGGGTCCGTCGGAAGTATCCGGGCAGAAGCGACTGACTAACAGGGGAGCCGTGCAAGACTTGCAAGGAATGGCGAGGGACTATGAGGTATGAAGATCTTGAAACACCCAGGAGACTTGGTTTTAGGCAGGGGGTCTAAGGAGAACACCCAGCTCATACTGAACAGACCTCATAGAAAGGATATCTGATTTCTTCTTCCTCTTCTTACACACGGATGCATACATGAATATGGACAGGACACAAGCCTCACAGAGGATTATACCAAATTTTCATCCTTTTATCAATAGTGATACTTTCACAATATTTTGAAGGAGGATGGTTGAACTTGAAAAATCACCCATCTGAGCACATCCTTGAATAGATAGATATTTTGATGAAGATATATATATCCAAAGATATTGATCATTCATAGTTCAATTTCAATTGTGACTTGAATAGTTTCGAAAATACAACCTTGGTGACAATGAAGTTCGACCAGAAAGGAATACGTGATTAAATGCACAGAGGCATAGGCGGTGGAATGGATGACCCGCAGAAGTGACGCATGTGTGTAAGAGGAGGCGTGTGAGCAGGCAAGAATCGTGATCCCAGCATGTTGCACCCAAGGTCACGTAAAGAACGAAAACGGGGAACTCTACGCGTGACATTGAACTTCGACCAGGCACCAGACCCATACGGAATATAGTGGCGCATTCGACGTAAGCATGACGTCACGGACACGATAAGGGAGTCCGCCGTATATAAGCGCGTGCTGTGCACCGAGGAACCGTAGTGCATCATCACCATGGCTAGGGGCAAACCTATTGACAACACCGTGAGGAGAAGAGTGGTGGAGTTGCAACGGGATGGACCATTACCTTCTCAATCTGAAAGCCTCATGGCTTGCTCCGGTCACGTGACCAATCGTCATCAACTGGAGGCGATATAGCCGCCATGTCTGATTTGCTTTTTCGGAATCAATGTTTGACCTTTTTAGTGAATATGGAATTGTAATGCAAATTTAGGAACTGTAATCGAGTTTACATGACTTGTAAATATGCTTAAATGTGCAAGAAGTATGGTGTATAAGTGTTGTGTGCTCAATTACAGAGGCAATTATGATGAAAAAGGGAAGAGTAACGTTCACATTTCTTCAAGATGTTGCTGAAAATGAGAACTGTTTAGGGCAATTCCATGTGATTCGGTCCCTACGAAAAGATACAAGTTAAGTAACTCATAAATAAATAAGAGTTATAGTTCATGATGTAAACATTTCATGTGTACGGAATAGGCATCTAATATACTCTTAAATGTGGTCATGTTTTATCTCTTGTCAACATTTGTTTTTAGAAATATCAAATAATTTACCCTGAATTACAAACGTTGGTTAACGTTAATATTATTGTTTATGATTGCAAATTAATTTGTTTCAAGATCTAGCCAACGTTTAAAATATTACGTTCGTGTCTACTAAAGCCATTTGTTAGTGAAAATTTTATGCAAGCATTCGATAAAATTTTCATATTATTTACACAAATTTTCAGTTTCAAAATGTGCTTAATGAAAGAAAGCTATACAACGGTGTAAAGTTGATACATGTGTACATTTACATTCTTATTTTATCCCGCTTTATGGTTCTTTATGCTAATCGGAAGATATGTTGTACATTCAAATACAAGGGTGCGATGTGTAACAAGAACTTCGATGAAATATTCGTGTGAAAATCTATCCAAGAATATATTACTTATGTTTCAAATACAAATGTTTTCACACAGAAAGCATTTTGTTACCTAGCTATGTTAATATGAACTACAAATGTATTAAATTTTATAATACTGTTTCATATGAACTGCTTTTTATTTTTTGTCTTTGTGAAGCTTCAATGTTCGTAACTTTGATTATTAAATCAGTTATAATGTTTATTGTTTCATAATTTATTAACATTCTTCACGATGTTATTAACAGAATGTAAAAACAGTGTAAGGAAATATTCCAAATGTTTATATCCCAAATGAACGCTAAGATTGAAATATTAATCTGCTTTTTTTCAATGAAACTCTTAAGTTATTGTCACAGATCTTACTAACGACAATGAAAAGATTCAATTTGTATATTATCTCTCGTTCAATAAAGTCAATAGGATCGAGGTTACAATATGACAAATGATTTAGGTTTAGTCTTTACAGAAATGTAACATTGCCCTTGTACCAATTTGTTTCGCATTTGCTGCAAGGATATAGAAATTAAGCTTTGAGACTGTATAGCTAAGCAGAATATCTGCTTTATCTGGATGATTAATTTTGGGTAGAGTTAAAGACAATTTAATTAATTAGGTAAATTGGAAAGTTTACGGTTAACCTAACACGGCTTTTTTTTATTTACTCAATTGATTTAACATACAAAAGTTCATACAAAAGCAGTTACGAGTTTTACTGTAGCTGACAAATATTCCCGATAATATTTTTCGAAGATATACAATGTTTAAATTTTTCCGCCAGGAAGTTTCTAACGGTTATCAACTCTTTCTTTGTGCTATGGTAGGAATTTTTGTGGTGGCCTGAATGAAAATTTTGGTGTAAATATTCAATATTATACATTTTTCTTCTATATTCGTCGGGAGGGTAAATGTCAAAATTTAACTTCATAAAAGAAATAAATATACCTTAATTATCTACGGTAAAATTACGACAAGGGGTTTAGAGCGTTAAGGCGATCGCCTCCAGATGATGACGTCTTGACTGAGCGCTGTGGCCTGAACCTCAAGATGGTCTTGGATGGACTCAGTGAACGGGAAATAGGGCGCCAACTGAACTTACCCAAGTCAACCGTCCACTGCATCATCAAACACCACCAAAATACGGGTACTACAAAGCCAGGTAAGGCCCCCGGTCGAAAACGCCTGCTGAGCGTGCGTGACCTACAGATATTTAGGCAACAATCATGTTTCTGTGGCCGAATTACGACTGTGGACTCGAGAACGCTTTCACATTGAAGTGTCAACCAGAACCATTCGCCGTTACCTACAGCGATGCGGTTACCGAGTGTACAAGGCGAAACATAAACCCTTCCTTTCAATGTTGAACAAAGGCAATCGACTACGGTGGGCACGAATGTACCGGGGATGGACATTTCGGCAGTGGAACAGGGTTTTGTGGACGGACGAATCCATTTTCAATGTTGTGTACGGGAAAATACGGAAAACAGTCATTTGTCGGAAGGAGGAACAGAATGAAGCAAAATGTTATGCACGTCGGGTACAGAAACCTGCGTCAGTGATGGTATGGGGATGCATGACGGCATCTGGGGATGGCCCACTACACGTCTGTGAGGGCATTGTGAATGCACACGCCTATACACGCATACTGGAGCGGCATCTTCCCACAGTGCGAAGGCACCTGTTCCACAGGCGGCGTCTCATCTTTCAACACGACAATGCCAGGCCTCATACAGCGTGGCTGACAAGAGAATGGTTGACTCGCCATCACGTGCGAACTCTGCCATGGCCACCATCGAGTCCCGACCTCTCGCCCATTGAGAATGTGTGGCGTGTTCTTAAGCGACGTGTGCAACAGAGGGG
Organism: Lepisma saccharinum; assembly: GCF_977018435.1. NCBI lineage: Eukaryota > Metazoa > Arthropoda > Insecta > Zygentoma > Lepismatidae > Lepisma > Lepisma saccharinum. Next base: position 14,370,920 of record NC_139233.1, on the reverse strand, counting down.
ACCCACGACAGTGGCTGCTCTTATCGCCTGCCTGCAGGAGGAATGGCACGGCATCGATGTGGAATACCTTGAACGACTCGTCCGCAGCATGCCCCGACGCATTGCCACAGTTATTCGCCGACGGGGCGGCGTCACACCATGGTAAACAGGATCCCCTCTAACAGTGGTCGAACTTCAATGTCACGTGTAGATGGACGAAAATGTTTTATTTTGTGTGGACACCATACATTGCTGCGTTGCAGCGGAAATTTATGTTTTCCTTTGTTCCATGTAGCCTGCTGAATAAAATATGTTCAGCATATTCATGTGTTCTCCTTCTTTCACAACGCACTCCTATATTTGTGACTGGTCGAACTTCATTGTCACTAAGGTTGTATATTAAAAATTAATTGATTGTTTCTTATCGATTATTTTACTACAGTAACGTCAGATCTCCTTTTTAAAAAAATAATTTATGACGTGTTAAAGTAGCACATGCTAGATCTGTAACTGTGAAAGGTTTTAGATCTTAACATTTGTTAAGTTCTGAGATATCGGCAGATTACTGTAGATGTATGTTCACACGTTGAGGTATAGGTACTTTCAGAGATACCGAAAGTTGGCATGGATGGATGGACAGACAGGTAGACACGATCGCTTCAATGGAGCACCTTTTCCCTAACAAACATCATGTTTACCCTCAGCCTCTCGGTTGCAAAGTAAACAATAAAAGTTAATTACAAGAGTCCTCTTGCCACCTATGGTAATTACGCATATATAACTTTTGCTCCCTGGAATACATAATTAACGTCATTTTGCGTGCCACAATATAGGCAAGCATCTGTTGCGTCAACGGTAACCTACGATATTTAGCTCCGTCAATATCCGCTCCCCTTTCTTGATTGACGTCGCTCGCCTTCCTCTACTAGAGGGATGAAATAGTTATGGAAATATCTCTATTTTTATGAGTTCACTAGGGGAAAATATTGTTACTTTTTCCTCCTCTGGGCAAATAAAACTGGTTCAAAGTTAAACTCTGTTTATATATATATATATATATTTGTGTGTGTGTGTGTGTGTATTTTGCAAAAGATTTCATACTCTAAAAGACGCGTGTAGAAGTTTATATTTGTGTATGTGTACAAATACACACACACATACATAGAAAGTGCCACCGTATATACCAGGGTTGATATTTTATGGGATGTAATTGATCTCACATTACACAATAGGCCGGGTTTTGATTAGCCTATGGCATTAAAATTATTCGTCCCTACAACGTCTATCTTATCAATTAAAAGCTTGTGTGTACAAATAACTGTGTGTGTGCTGGGGAGTGTTTATGTCACTTTCATATCTTAATTGTAATGTTAAATTATGCAGAAAACATACGTATAAACCCAGTAGAACTTGCCGATGTATTTCCAATAATTTTCAATAATTTAATTCAGTTAGTAGACTATCTGTCAACCATGAAACAGTTTCTGTTACGTAACACATGCGAGTGTAAGAACAGTCTCTTCAACTGAAGTCCTTATATTATGTGTGTCCATTTAAGGAAACGACACGAGACATTTATACATCGTTAGCAAAAAAAAATCATTATATACAGGATGCCCACATATATTTATAAGAATTTCTATATTTTCATTGTGAAAGAGTGGTTAAATTAGAACTACGTCACCACGGCGCCTATAGATTCGGCACAAGCTCCATTGAACTTCTTCAGAGATGCCCATCGTCTGAAAAACCAAGGTATGTTCTAAATTCTTAAGAACTAAATCTATTTAGAATTTTTCCTTGCACGTTTGGAAGGAAATGTGAATATGTCGAGCCTTAACTCTACATTCCTCATGTGTCTCCACGACAGTGTATAATACGCAGGAAACAATTGCACATTTCATTAGCCATATTTATATTGATGAAACACGTTCATTGCGTTTACTGTGGTTTGCATACACTGTTGTCTAAATTACAGTGTCTTAAAAAGTGTGGGCCGCAGCAAGTTTCCACATTGTCCACGGATAGGTCATAGAAAACATTATCAAATTATATTATAAAATAATAAAATGTATTTTTACTGATTATTACTAACCAAAGTTTAATTTAACAGGCTGCACATTGTTCTTATTTGCAAGACATAAAATGTTGAGTCATTTTAAGGCAAATCCTCAACTGAGCTACTTCCAAACACTGCAGGAATGTAAAAAAAAATACTTCTAAAAACAAAAGAGCTTGAATAACATTAATTATAATTAATTACAGATCGCACAAACTACACTTGTTATGGAATTACTTTGCACATTTGAAAATACACAACTACTTACCAAACGTTGGTTGAATTTTTATGATAATTTCTTTAGTAAGATTATATTGGGCCCCTCGGGAATTTCGTCGACTTTTTAATGGATAGATTTCTATGTTTTACGTAGCTAATGTAAAATTTGTTTCAGGTCGCGGAAACGTAAGTACAAATCTATCTCGGAGCACTGTCACAGTTTTTTATTCATAAATTTGTGCCAACCTCCGTTGCAGAGTGGTCAGCACACTAAGCTGTAACGCCAGGAGTCCGGAGTTCGAATCCTGACCGGGGCATGGGTGTTCTTTGTGAATGTCCCTTCATTAATTTCATCATATCATCACATCCTCATCGTTGCGATTATTGGCAGGAAAGCGACACTAAATAACAAAAATTAAATCAAATCGTAAAAACTGGTTGTGTGCACATTCAAATACTGAAAAAAAAAAACACTTGTCAACACCACCAAACTTAGCATTCCTAGTCTAACAAAAACGTATAAAATTACTATCTTCGTCGAACCTAACAACGTAAAATTATTATCACGATTAAATTTAACACTCCTATTTTGGTTTCGTAAGTTTTTAAGTTTTTCGTGTTTGATTTACCTTATCTTATAATACATTTTTATGATTAATATATATTGTATTTTTTCTTTAACTTTTGTCATTAATATTTGTGTGTATGAAGCGGTAGGCAACAGTGTTGTTTTGGATTATTGTGTCGCATGTTATATTCACTTTCATGAAGACTTCACCGCAAGATATCTCCGGAACCAAAAAGAAGAGAAAACGTTCGTTAACAACATAATCTTCATAAACCATGCAATAATTTCATTATCTAGCGGAAGTACAGAGGTACAGTGGGATCCATGAGTAATACCGCGCAAATTGTCCATCACCATGTTCGTGCACTTTATTTGACCCAATAAGAGCTTCAACAATTAAGAGAACACTCAAAACAATCTGTTGACAACTTCTGCACCAGCATACATAAAAAATCCATCGCTTAAAAACACATTGAATGCAAGAGAGAAATGAATGAAAATAGTCATGGACAATTTGCACGATAATACTCATGGATCCCACTGTACAAAGGTACCTTCGTATTAATAGACATACTGACGAGGCACAAAAAACAAAATGTTTCGTTAAACTCTATTTACAATACGGTTAAATTTACAAAAATGTCATATCTTCACATTGACTGTTTACGACGTACAGATACACTTTTGATTGTCTGTTGTCTAACACGGCCAGACTGATTGATCGAGTAATGTTGCCTTGGACGTTGCAATACCATTTGGTCATCTATCAGCGGACCAGAATTTGTCTACACCAGGCAGAAGGCCATTTTTTAGCTTGTTGATTTGATTAATACCCTAAAATTCGTTATTCTTATTGGTACGCGAGCAATTGTCAATGTCATGTTTTAAGTGAGCTTCAGACAGAAAGATTCTAGTGTATTGTACGATTATTATTATTGCTTCTCGACATATTGGCCGGGCTGTCTGTATTGTGAAGGTGCAGTCAGTATGACGATATAACACTGCAAAAGCTTCCCCTCACGATTACTGCCAGCATGTGCAGCGTGTATTCAACTCTTCACAAGCCACTGATATTATCTCCGCGAGCTAAAGGTAGCTTTTGACTGACGTGATACGTGAAATAAACCAACTGCTTTATGCACCAGAGTAAGTCGTTTAGTAAGCAGTTTTGAATCAGAGGACATTTTACGTACGTTCTACCTCACTGAATTCTCGATCTGGTGTTGATTGATTTTTAAATTTAGAAATCGTTACTTACCTTATCGAAGTTACTTCGTACCCTTGCGCATTTCTTGTTTCTGCTTTGTCATATTGGGCAAAGGATATCACCCAATCAGTTCATGGCTCAAGTCGATCACTTTGTACCTATTATTATTTGTGTACATTCTTCGCACACGTTCATTATATACCGATACGAAGATACATTTTAAAACTTTTCAACGAAACATAGCCGATACGACTTATGAATTGACAATGGCGATTGCACCAATGTACTGTTATCACGAATTGACACTTCATGACACAACATTCGCATTAAGCTCGCGAAGAATCTCACACGTTTTAACACTTGCATGTTCTTAAAACATTCACAACGTTAAATACAATAGAACCACACGAAAACATCGAACACACAGCGCCTTGAATAACGTAGTGTGGAAAACGACCCAAGAAATTGGTTCCCCGAGACGATGACAAGTAGATGGCAGTGCAATCGACCCAGGTGCTAATTTTGTTATGAAAGTAATGCGGCTTAGTTAGTTTTCGGAATATATTGTGTAGATTTGTTTCTCTAGAAAGGCGGTAAGTGAATTGATGGAAACAGTTATATTTGTGGAGTGATTTGCAGTCACGAAATGGCATTAATTTGGAAAGAAAAGTCAAATAAAATTAATAAATGAATAGCATGCGTAACACAAGAAGAAACATCGCAATGTGATTCCGGACGTCAGGTCTTGGACTGTGTATTAGAGTTTATTTTTTCTATGTTATTAGAATATAAATAGTATCCTGAGAGATATTTCATACCGAGGCGACAAACCACAAATGTCGCTTGAAAGCGAGCAGTCGGAAATCAATGCAGCCTTTCGAACCGTAGGGACACAAGCTCTGACTGCACCGTTTCCTCAAGGAGATTTTACACCAAAGCGACACGCGACAAACGATACGAGGATTTCACACCAAATCGACACGGGTCATTCGGTCCAAGGCAACTTTCATACCGAAGTGATACATGTTGCTTGGAAAGGATCCAATCAAGAGCAACATTTCACATCGTAGCGGCATGACGGGAAGCACAGGCCAGCGTTCGGTTGGTGAAATCCTCAAGCGATAAGTGTCGCGTGCCGCTTGTCGCTTTGGTGCGCAATCTCACTAAAGCAAGACACTCATTGCATCGCGTATGCGCGAACAACAAACCACGGCAACATGTTGCAAGCTATTGAGGGAATGGCCCAGTTTGAGCGACGCAGAAGCGACAAAGCGACACGTGTGGCTTATCGTGTCGCCTAGATCTGTTGTTGTAATGTGCGGTTTATCGTGTCGCCTATCTGTTGTTCGCAAGCAACGCTTGCTAATAGACTGAAGGCGCTTGTCACTTAGTTGCGAACTCCCCCTGTAGCGCGTCGCTTCGGTCTCAGCACCCTTCCTTTAAGGAGATTTCCGACCGAAGTAACAAGTAGCACGCGAATACGCCATATGAACGTGTCGTTTGCTGTTTGGACCCTCATGTGCAATGAATGCTATTTTACAGTCTGGAAGTGTGTGTCACTAGTGTGACAGTGTGAACATCCCGTGTCGCTCGTCCCATTGGTTTGAAAGTTGCCTTACATTCATGTCGATGGCACTAAGAAAGTTTTGTGGGGTTCCCCTTGTCGTTTCATGCAATCATCATTATCATCATCGCCGCGATTAGTTTAAAGCGGAAGAAAAGATACAGTAAATATCAAAAATACAAATGCTTCAGTGTGTATATCTTTAAAAGAAATGATGATGATGATAATAATAATGAACCTAATTCATACACAAAAATTTAGTTGCCAAGAACATTCCACGCGTATTTTTTCTCCCGTATTATTAACGAAAGTATGACGATAACACGACGTGGTCGACTGTCTAGAATGTTCGTTAATATCTTCGCGACCACTGTACCAAATATCATAGCAATTACGACATTCATAGAAATGCTTCATGTAAAAGAATCAGACGTTGCAGCGAAAACTCCATTTACTTCCATTATAAGCAGTCGAACACCAAGCACCGGGGTCAACACCAGCGCCTCTAGCGGATCATTTTCGAGTGGAACCAGCCAGAGTGCGCAGAAGCATGCCGTTTTCCACACTACGTTATTCTAGGCGCTGTAGTTCAAGCAAGCACCATACAGGAAATAACAAGCTTCCGGAAACTGGCCACAGGTGTCGCTACTTAAGTAGCAAGCATCGAACATCAGTAGCTGAATTTCTAGAGGTGAGCCCGTGTAGGATAGCCAACTGCAGGTTTAGGTGACGTCACGGCGTAAAGGTCCCTTTCTTTCTGCAGAATAATAGTTCTATAGTTTTAATGATTCAATTCAATAAGTGTCCTGCGTTAACTTACGCTGTATTATCTTTTGAAAATCTTGATTAAATAAAGGGGGCAGTCGAAGCTGTCGTTTTGTACAAAATGTGTTGATTTTAAATTTATGTCATGCGAAAATTCCCTTACTTAATGCGTCCATCAGTTACCTCTATGGAATCCATATTTGTAATATGTTAAGCTCTATCTGGATTTAAACAAGGTCTAACTTTAAAGCATGTTTGTCACATCTTGTGGCGTAAAAGTGACCACGAAACGATTTTTTTTCAGGGTAGGTACTGAGCAGTAAAAACTGAAAATAATTTATACCTATCGTTATCTCAGAAACTGCTAAAGATGGAAATATTAAACTAGGTTATGATAATCAGCTACCTAATAATAACGTAACGTTATATAACGTCTACAACTGATTGCTCTCAGAATCGAATAAAGCTACAAACATAAATTTGGTGTACCGAAGAAAGAACACACAGACACACGCACACACAAAATATCAACTTAACTCTACAATTTGTTCTACTTTTTTTAAACTTGTTCACGTATTTTAGAATAGGGTTGGTACAGAGAGAAGACTTTTCTCGTATCGTCACGTGAATGAGGATGCCTTGTTCTTGGTCTCATCTCGATTTCAAAATCCACGTGTGTTATGTGTGTCACGTGTAATTATGGCAAGCAACGCCTGTAGGATATCTATAATAATTAGTGTTTGGAAAAGTAACATTAAGATGTTACTTTTAAGTAATCTAACATTTACTTTATTCTGCATACCATGGACGTCCGCAGGATTTCTTCCAAGGAGGGGTGAGCAAGGTATTTTTTTCCAGGGGGGCAAAAAAGGCACATCCCCCCAATAGTGTTCTCCTCTCAAAAAATATTGCTTCAATTTTAATTTATCATGGTCATGCAATAATTAAACACACATTATTGTGGCTGAAATGAAATTATATGTGTGAAATGTATAATTTTTGGTTGGTTGTCCCCCCTTCCGGACGTCCATGCATCTAACTCACAGAACGTGTTGCATGCAATAACTACAAAGTAGTGTTCATCTAAAAAATAATATTACTTTACGTTAAATTATAATGAACCCAGAGCCGGCCCTAGGTTGGGCAACTCGGGCTCCGTGCCAGACATAAATTTAACATTTATTATTAATTGTTTATAACGAGCTTGTAGGATTAGAATTTTGAATTTTTGTTTTAAGTCCATTTTATGCACATAGGCTAATCGGGACTGGACCTACAGTGCACCCCGCCTCATCCGGGGATCGAACCCAGGACAGTTTGATCGAGCTTATAGGAGATGGGTGCATTTCGATTGGTGCTCGAAGATTAAGTAAGAATTCAATTTCATCAGGGCTCATGAATTCATCTGAGCAATTTTGATTGATGGTTATAGGGCCAGAATCATCTAGAGTAGGATCTGGTTGGAGATTTACAGTGGCTCGTGTGTGTTCGTAATCGAAATAATTCCTAGGGAATCTGTGGAGCAAGACCGTGCATAACGGAAGAGAAGGGGAGAAAGTGAGTTGGCGGATCAAAGCAGTGCCCTCTCACGAGTCCATTGGTCGAACTCTCTCGAGTAACTACTTGTGCAGAGACTTGTTCCCGGGACAGAGTACAGACGACTTTGACAGGTATCGAACCAAATAGTTTTTTAGCTCTGTTCAGAACTATTATCCTTGTAATAGCGAAATTCTAACTGGCCAGGAAGGAATTAGATACTTCACTGCCGAGTACAAAATTCCGGGAGCTCAGGCTTCTAGGAAACACGGCTTTCTTACCTGAATTACGAGGGTAGAAATTGAACAGGAAGGGAGTGGATGCTATAGCCTTACATTCAATTTCACAGACCCCTTGACTTCCAGGAAGCATTTGCAATTGTGACGCCATTCAACCGACATTGCGACGCACAGTTTTGCTGCAGAAACGACCTTGCGTAGGTGGATTGGTCAGATGCCAAAAGATTCACAGCAGACTTTGTGGCCATCACAGGATGCGATTCTTCTCGTAGCAGTGGTTAAAGCAGGCGGTATTCATAAATTTACCGCTACAAGCATCTGGACGGCGCGGTGAAAGGGCCAGCGGCGTTTATGGGCACTAAGGGCTCTCGAAGAGAGGAACTGGGACATAAAAAATGAGAAGGGTTTCCTTCGAACACGCTCTAATCCCCAGGAGACCATGTTTTAACGTCTTACTATGAAGAGCTTCATGAATTTGTACCATGTTTCTTTCTCCTCTGTTCCTTATCGTTTGTTTCGTCTCAAGTGTATTACTTTCTTGACTAAAATTAGGTACTAGCGCTAAGAGTTCGATAAGCAATAGTAAAGCTATCCTAAATATTCGTGTTCAGGGGTAGACAAAACTATTAATTTAATAATTAATACAAGATAAGATTAAAATTAATATTCTTGCTCGGGAGTGGCTTTCCCAACGAAGACTCAAAACTTAACAGCATGAATAACACTGCAATATACACTCTACCTTATCCATGCAGATTTAAAAATTTGGCTAGCAACCAGTGGCGTCTCGTGGCCTCAAATTTGGCCGGGGCTTATTTTTTAAAGAATTTAAAATATAATGACAATTCACATGAATTACAAAAAATAGGTATTTTTTTTCTTCTAGACTACAAACCTGGACTTACTTTTTTGAAAGAATTTAAAGACAAATTACATGAATTACAAAAAAAAAAAAACGGGTATTTATCTTCTTCTAAACTACAAAACTGGACTTATTTTTTTAAAGAATTTAAAATATAATGACAATTCACATGATTACGAAAGAAACAGGTATTGTTGTGAAACATACCTTTCTACGAACGTTGACTCCTGTTCTTCTGCTCAGCAAATTTTGTTATTACTTTTTCGTTGAAGCCCTCTATGTTTGAAATGTATTCTTTCTCTATTGTAAGCTAGTGCCAAGGCATTTGGTCTGTCTTGTCCCATTGCATTTCTTAAGCAGGTTTTAATACGCTTCAATGTGCTGAAACATCGTTCACATTCAGCTATTGTCACTGAGTTATTAAAACTATGTTTGTCATTTTTACTGTTTTTGAAAAGGTACCCTCTAAATAATATTGAATAAAAAATGAATGCAATCTACTGATAGAGTTTATGTGTTTCAACTCTTCACTACAATAAACAACACGAAGTTCCCTATTTAGTTTTCCCTCTTCTATGAAGGGATAATAAATCTGGGAAGATGCCTCTGTTTAAAGATTGTTCTCTTTCATTATGTCCTCGTAGAGCAAGTTCATGTCGACCACAGAATTTTAAGCAATCGATAATTCCATTTAATATATGCCTATTTTTCCGGACATATTCATTGTGTCTTGTAATTGACAGCCTATGTCCTTCATCAACTTGTGTGCCAAACTCACTCAAACATAGCGAATGAAAGCCACCACAACACTACACTACAACACGCGAGATCGAATGCGACGCGAAGGAAGTAGCCCCGAATTAGCACTCAAATCCATTGGACTCGACCCTTCTCTCTCTGCTAGCATGTGACCTTCACTGTAGCGTAGGTGGGTGTAGGCCACGCCTTCCTTTGCGACGTGCCCCGGAGAAAGATAATTGCCATCAATGCCGCTAGGAGCGCTGTCGTATCCATTGCAGCAGACGACGAATTTACGTGGGTAAAAATCGCCTTTTAAAAGACTGTGTGATAGTTATGCTTTATGGTGATTGATAATTACTTCAATACGTCCGTTTTTCTTTAGGGGCTAAGCCCCGGAAGCCCCAAGGGACGAGACGCCACTGCTAGCAACGGTGACAAAAATTTAAAATACCATGTGTATCATTCTGATTTAATGATATACGTGATACAGGAAAAGCAAAGGTTTTCTTAAAAAACACATACTGTAGGCCTACTCTTTATTTAAAAATGGGTAACCCGAATTTGAAATATTAAAAGAAAAAAATTAGAACTGAATTTGACAATTCAGGCGCCAGGTGAAAATTTCCAGGTGCCATGGCGACCGGTCGATATTTTTTCCTGTATTTTTCTACCAACCTAGTTCAAATGAAAAGGTGAAAATGAAATATGAACGGATAGCTACAGGAAAGTACTAAAAATAAACTTTTTCTAAGATGTTTGTCGTCCGTATACAATGCATTGATAGCGTTGATATTAAATAAGAGCAGTTCATTAGTATACAAGCATTTGTAAGTTACAGAAAAAATACTTATAGTCAAGTCCTGATTTATATATGTGATTGCCCTAGGCTAACATTGTGACCCTCCTCTGCCCCCCCCCCCCTTATACACAATTTCAGATATAAGTTTTAGAGTACTAACATTTTTAGCACATTTCAAATATCGATTTTATTAAAATTTTATGGCCCTCTTCAAAGCAATCCTTCTACCAGTAGAGACCCCTCTGGACTAGGGATGGCCAGATCCGGATCCTAGCGGATCCGAAATCCGGATCCGGTTGGTTCCGGATCCTAAAATTTTTCGGGTCCGGATCCGTTTTGCCATCACACATGCGCTTCTTTGGAAAGTAAGAATGTGTTTATAACATATTGTTACCTGCTAATATATACATAGGGCTATATATAATATACATACATACATACACACATATATATATAGTGTGTGTGAGCGCGTAAGCGATTTGTAATTAATTAATACACTTACAAGGGAGGTCTAAGTCTCCCCCTCCGATTTCCATGTAACTTGGCAGGTGTATAGAGGCCCCCCTCAAATGTCAAGATGAGGAGAAATTGAAGTGGGGATCTGACCCCGAAACCACGTAAATATGGCATAGGAAGAAACAGGGGGCATACGGCCTCTCTATACACCTGTCAAATTTCATGGGAATCGGTGGGGGACACAGGGGTCAGATGATTCCCACGTCAATTTGTCCTCATCTTGACATTTGAGGGGATTTTGCCCCTAAAACAGTTTTTAGCTGAAACAAAAAAAAAACATGTATTTCTTCCTTTGGGCCCCTCTATACACCTGCCAGGTTTCATGGAAATCGGATGGGAACACAGGGGTCAGATCCCCACTTCAATTTGTCCTCATCTTGACATTTGAGGGGAGGTTGCCCCGTAGAACAGATTTTTAGCCGGAAAAAAAAACACGTATTTCTTCCTTTGGGCCCCTCTATAAATCTGCCAAGTTTCATGTAAATCGGCGGGGGGGACAAAGGGGTCAAAAGCCCACTTAAATTTGTCCTCATCTTGACATTTGAGGCGGGTTCCTCAATAATACAATTTTTAGCCGAAACAAAAAGAAAACACGTATTTCTTCATTTGGGCCCGTTTATACACACACCTGCCAAGTTTCATAGAAATCGGAGGGGGACACAGGGGTCAGATCCCCACTTCAATTTATCCTCATCTTGACAATTTGACTGGGTTTTGCCCCGTAAAACCGTTTTTTAGCTGAAACAAAAAAAAAACACGTATTTCTTCCTTTGAGCCCCACTATACACCTGCCAAGTTTCATGGAAATCGGAGGGGGACACACAGGTCAAATTCCTACTTAAATTTGTCCTCATATTGACATTTGAGGAGGGTTGCCCCCTAAAACAGTTTTTTAGCCGAAACAAAAAAAAAACAAGTATTTCTTCCTTTGGGCCCGTTTATAGGTACACACACCTGCTAAGTAACATGGAAATCGGAGGGGGACACAGGGGTTAGATCCTCACTTCAATTTGTCCTCATCTTGACATTTGAGGGGGTTTTGCCCCCTAAAACCGTTTTTTAGCTGAAACAAAAAAAAAACACGTATTTCTTCCATTGGACCCCACTATACACCTGCCAAGCTTCATGGAAATCGGAGGGGGACACTTAGATAACCTCGCTTGTTATTCTTACACTTTGTAATTATATAACACTGCATATATTATAATGTTTTATTTTAATTTGTAAAACTGTAAGTGTAGAACAATTGTATAATTTTTATATAACATTTCTATCTTGCTACATGTATTAAAGATTTCATCCTGGAATGGAATGTTTCACATTTATGTGTGTTTTCATTTCCAATACATTCGAATGAATACATATTCGTTTCAATGGCATTTACAAAATCACCTCTGACATTTTATGTTAAACAAGTAAGATTATTTTTGTGCACGAGTGTGTTAGCCTATGCGTAGCAAAGTATTTTAGGAACAACAACACTTGAAAAAAATTCTTGTAGGACTAACTAATGAAAAATTTGTTTGTAATCGAAAATCATAATACCTTTTAAGGTGTGGTAATATTATAATGGGATTGAGATACGAAACTCTCGGATCCGGATCCGGATCCGTAACTTTTGGATCCGGATCCGGATCCGAATGGATCCGTATTTTTCGGATCCGGATCCGTTTGGCCATCCCTACTCTGGACATGGAGGCTACGGGCTACAATACTCAAAGAAGTCGGGCCGAGCAATTGCACGTAACAAGCAACAGAATATACAGTATGTATATATGTACGCGTTGAAAAACCATTAGATTACCTATTTGAATTCATCCAAATGGTTTTACTAGAACCTTTTTTTTTATTAAACTAAGGAAAATAGTTTTCATGCAGACGTAGAAAAAACTGTTTTCTACGCCAAATAATTTTCTAGTAAATGACGTCTAATTTACGTAAAATACGTGCAAGTATTACCAGAGAAAGCTGTTTGTTTGGAATAATCAAAGAAATAGTTTCCGACAAAGAAACATTCCCAACAAATGATTGTTCACTACGATTAAGTTGTTTTAGTAATCGAGTTAATTTTTTTAGTTATCAAAGAATATGATCAACATTGAAAAAAATGGTAAAGAATACAAAAAAAATGTTAATGGTTCCCAAAACGTTACCGAACGTGTTTTTTTTTTGTTTTTAATTCAAACAAATCTGTTCTTTCTGTGATCACCTAATGTAAAGCATTTGTCATCAAAGTAATAGCTGGAATTTGAAATCAAGAAAGAAAAATAAAACCTATTTTGAATATTTACGACATAAATTCAGAGTGTTAGTACCAGAACCTATTGCAACCTTTCAGAGTACCAACTATTCCTTAATTATAAAGCTTCTGGAAATGAGTGAAATGCAATTAGCATACGCTAGCGTAGGTAGCGAAGAAGAAATAGAGTGGGGTGAAGGGAGTTTGTTAATTACAAAGTTTCAGTCCCGCTCTTCCCATTCGAATGCAAATAGGGAAGTAGGAGGAAGAGTAGGGTCATCGGGACTATTCCATCCCTATTGTAGTTGTCAGGAAGCTATCAGAGTTCTGGAACTAATTTCTAGTTGTGCCTCCTCTTGGTGTCCCGTGCGGTTTCTCTATCGGTTTGCCCAGAGTAATGAAGCTGTTTGTTTTTAGGGACGCGGAATAACAACGAAACCGTACCCTATCCCCCTCGGTTTCGCAAACTAGTTTCCGACAATGGTAAAAAAAAAGAAAAAACAGTTGACGCTCGTCTGACGCTGACAGCATTTGTCTTCTAGTTCTTCCCGTGGAGCGCCATCTGGGGAAAACTATTTTGGGAAGCAAACTAGACTGGAAGCTGGATGTCCCAGATGTAATTCCGCTGTCTGTTTAGGAGATAGTGTTCAAACTATTGGTAATTAAACTTGGGTAGGTGAGGTGGATTGTAATTTACTTGGAAATTCACTCTCTCCTGCTGATCCAGGTGTAAATAGGGGAGAAATAGGGGACGTGGGCAGAATAGGATTCCCGCTGACAGTTTCTCTATTCGCACGGATCCAATTCGTGATTGAGTAGGGAATAGGGGCTGCGAAGTGCTCTTGCAACACCCTATCTGTTGTCTGTTTACCAGAGTTGTGTAATTCGGCCTTCCAAGCATTCCCGTATCTCATCTGGTACATCCGTATACATCTAGAATGCATTATGGTAATACACAGTATAATAACCGACTCTATTATTGCTGACTCTATTATTATTATTACTATTATTATTCAGTTTCCAAGATATGGGATTACAATTACAATGTAATATTAGGGACAACTCAATGAATAGAGAACATACAAAAAAAACCTGAAAATATTGATGTGGTACTCTAATACAGTATAAATTACATTATTTTTTCTTATCTATTTTAGGATTTTGATCATTTCTACTAACATAATCTTAAAGCTTTCTTATATTAGAAGTACTGGCGTCATTGGCGGAGGTGTCAGGAGAAGATCTACCATCACTTTTCACTACAAATAAGTTCCAGCAAAAAAATTATGCACTAAGCCTTCACTGGGAGTGAAACTAAAAAGGGGGCAAAATGCAGGGAAATATTGTTCTCCATTTTATATACATAAATAAAAAACTAGACATAAAATGAAGTTAAATAATAGTATATCTCATACTTGATAGTAATGTATTATGTTGCTACATGTATTTAAACAACAGATTTTATATGCTCCATATTGAAATAGGATTCAGCTCAAAGTAAGATTAAGCTTAATAATATGAAGGAAATTTTGCATTATTTACTTATTTCTATGTATGATATGTGTGGACGTCTTCAAAAATGCTGTGGAATATTCCATCTATCATCAATATGTTGATGATTCCCGAATATTCAACCAACCGGTCAACTAAAAATTCACTAAGATTACACCCAACATAATCTTGCATTGTGCATTATGGTTACTCGTCAGAAAGATACATACATATATAGGGTAGACCAGGGCATTACGGATCACAGGGCATTATGGATCAATGTAAGGTTCACGTGACCTGCAAAAAAAACTGTTGCAGGCACGAACTTGAAAAATATAGCGGATCATGCTGCCATCTGTCCGCTTACTAGCTGCCTGTCTTTGTTCGCTGTGGCAGTTGGCGCGCGTCTGTGACAAGTGATTGTTGTAAGCAAGTTGGTGTAGACGGTGCAGGAAAAGTACCCATTGTAAGTTTTGTTCGACGTTTGGTAAGGTTGCATTGTAGAATGTAGGGGTTTAAGTGCTCTACAATTTAACATGTGATAAGGTAGGGTGTGTTTTTGCGATGTGCCAGTATTTGATATGACTAACCCTATTTGTTATTATTTAAATGGACATATGTCGAGAATATGCAAATCAGGGCATTACGGATCGGCCAAAACGGGGCAAAACAGATCTCCCACTTTCAGTACGTTTTACGTACTTTTACTTAACAGTATCTCTTCTAACACGACGCTTTCAATTTCCAGATAGTTCGCGATTATCAAAAGAAGTCCACCAGAAATTCGTGGTCTGTAGTAGGAATGTGTGAAGCTGTGCGTTTGGTGACATCCGGAGAAAAGACTATTCGGCAAGCTGCGGAACTTTGTGGTGTGCCATATACTTCATTGCAACGAAGAACATCTGGTGGATCAGATGACGTTGGTCGTCCTGGTGTAAAGCAAGTGTTTAGTGATGAGTTTGAGCAGGATCTTTCTTCGAGATTGTGTGATTTAGCTCGAAGAGGATTCGGGCCAACACCCAAAGGTGTGCGAAGATCCGTTTTCAAGTTTGCAGAGAAAGAGAACATACCGCATCCCTTTAATAAAGAAAAAGGACTAGTCAGGGCGTACGAACAAATGTCATGTCGAATGTAGACATGATTGCTAGCAATTCTTGTAGTTTTTGTTACATTTCATATGATGATCCAAGATGTGCACAGATGGGAGATTGGATTCAATGTCAGTCCTGTCGTAAATGGTATCATGAGCGTTGCGTAAATGCTGTCGGAAGAAAACAATTTGTGTGCGGTATATGTCAGATCCCAAAACTGTAATACAGTATACGGTACTTGTTTTTATGTTTTTTATGTTTTTAATCTTACGTTCTATACATAAAATTAAACTGATCCATATTGCCCCGTTAGTGATCCGTTTTACCCCTGCTATCAGGGCAATACGGATCAATTGCAGTGTCTCACAAAATATTTTTTTCTGAATTGTATTTTCAACTTCTGGTTCTTTCAATGCTATGCACATGTAGTAGAAACTATAATTAATTTTTTGGTAGAGTTTTGTGTTGCTAGCATAATTCCTTGGCCAATAAAAACTGTTGTAAAGAAAAATTGATCCGTAATGCCCTGGTCTACCATACGAGTATATAGGCGCACTTACACACACACACACACACACACACACTATATATATATATATATATATATATATATATATATATATATATATATACATGATATATATATGAATATATATATATATTGATGTTTCCTTGGGGGTCATCCCTGATGAGTTAGCAGTTAGCAGCACAGGATCTAAGATTTGCGATTTCCTTATGACACCTGACCTTAAAAAAGCCCATTCTTGGTACCGTACACGGACACTTTACTGAATAATATTTAAAACTAGCTAATTAATATTGAGATATGCCTTACCTTTTCCTATTGAGTTCGTCTGTCGTTACCATTAGGAAAATGGACTCTTGCGTTTCAACATATGGAATTCTGTACATTGTTGCTGAATAAATTTAACCGAAGTGGCTTCAAACTTTGATCAATTTAGTTGCTAAACAATGCTTTTGAAAAATACCGTTATTTACAACATCCTTCAACTTGTCCAATGATTCTGCACATATCGAAACGACCTTCAGAGTAGCACCACCCGCGCCATAACTTCGAAGGTTAAATTATGATAGCCTTTAGGCAATTCGTGATGCTCTACTGAATGCATATCTTCCTATTATCAAGTTTTCCGCGCTCAAATCATCTTTTCTACTTTTTATTGCACTCTTATCTCGAAATGCGTCGATCAATAAGAAAAACTGGATCATTTGCCGGGACTATGGTTGACGTATTTCAATTTAAAAACATGGATTGGGCAGTTTGCCATTATACATGAAACTAGATGGTGTCACCTTTCTCGAAACCAAATGTTATCTCTATGGGGAATGATATGCCATTAAAAATTATTGATATTGGGTTGTAAAAGTAATTTAGAAGTATCGGTTACAAATAATAACAGCTAGACAAGAACGTTAAAATGAAGAAAAAAAATGTATCTACATACTTATATTGCAAAGTGGACTGGAAATTGTATTTATTAAAAAGGATGTCTCGTAGGATTACCTGGATAAACTTCTATGGTTTAACCACTTCTATCATTTTTTGGCGGTAGAAGGAAAACATAAACAGGATTGTGGTTTGGCACCGTCCCCCCCCCCACCCCCCTTCGTATCAAGCAACGACATTTTATGTGCGTCCTTCTTCTTATGCCATGGTTTGTGATATTTACATCCTACAAATTTTGAAATGAGCAAACAAAGAAAATCTCATTAAATCATGATAGGCTGTAAGTTAAATTTAAAGATTCGTAGTTTCCATTTCTGATTTTTTTAAAGTTTAGCATATTTAAGAATATTTCAGTTGTCTTTGAAAGAGACGATGTTCACATGAAGATAAAAGATAGAAAAAACGGGGGTGAAAAACCTGCAGTACAGCAGTACTCCATTTGCAATATGATAATATTTCATTCATTATTTTATGCTGCGACAATACTTTGGATCGGCTCGACAGAACGCACTTGCGAGATTCTCGCAGCAGCGAAGCGACAACGCTGTGAAAGTCGCCTGCTGCCAGCAGAGTCTGAGATTGGCCGCACTCCGCCATACGTCATGCACCCGTTTACCATATTAGGAGTGCGAAAGGATAATTAATATCTGGAACCATATTTGATGTACGCACGCCAAACTTCTGGAACGTGATCAAATGCTTTATATCAACATTTTTTTGCAATTTCATTGAATTTGTAATTATGCATTTCAAGTTTGCACGTTTCCCTAAAATGTCAAATTTTGAAGTATCTAGTAAAAGTATGCATTTCATTTTTTCTACAGAGATGCAAAAATAATCAAACTTCAAGTTCACAAAATCTCAAGATTATATGTACAGTCGATTATGAACTGTGTGGTGTTAAGTTCCCCGTTCGTGAAAATTGGAAGGAAAAACTACACTTTTCAGTGAATTTTTCATAATAGCAAGAAAACAAAGTTAAGAAAAATTTTCAGACAACGATTATTAAAAAGTAGATACTTGAAGCTTTCCAATGAGGTATATTTGACTTTTTTCCTCCCACGGAGTACAATTTTACAAGCGCGTAAACTGAGGGCTCAATATTTTTATCACGGATAGTAGATCTGTTGGTAAAGTGTAATGAATGAAGATTTTATTGTTCTTGTGCTTCCCGTCTCCCTAGTGACCGGAAGCAGGCCCTGTTTTAGGAGGGGTGAGGTGTTACAAGCTAAAAACAGTGTTTAAAAGTCCAATTCAAAATGAGTCACTCAACACTGATCAGCTACAAAGAAGAACACAACTAACCATCTTTATTAACTATGGCTAAAAGTTAAAACCACATTTTTTACATGTGCCAGGGAGGGGTCTGACGATGATGTTAATCTCCACATATATGCAGTGTGCGAATTAACGGTGGGGATGCAGGGGACACCCCCCCCCCAAACAAAAAAAGTGTCCCCGGAAAAATAAAATTATTTTATCCCTGCCAGGGATGTTTTTATTGAATTGAAAGCATGTAGTATATAATTTGTTAATTATGTAACGAACACAATTGAAAAATCATTCGTGTCCATTTAATACTCCAGTCATAAAATATATCCATGCCGAAAAGTATTCAGCCTTGTGGATTAAAGAAGAGCACCATTCTGCAACTGAACAACTCGCCGAGCTGAGACAACATTTTTCCATTTAAGTTTTCATGGCATGGTGTTCATATCTTACATGTGTTACAGGGTTCACAATAAATTTTTAGGTAGTTTAGACGGACAGTGAGTTTGAGCTTGGCAATAGAAATTCGATGTTATTTTTTCGATAGCTCTTTTTGTGTGTGAGTTTCTTAGAATGTAAATGTATGTATTAATATTAAGTGCTTCTAAATTACATTTTAATGTTATCATAAGATTTAATGTCCTAGATCATAGCCAGATAATAGTTTACTTTACTGACTGGTGTTTGGTAACATATACAAAGCCCACCTCCGGAAATAAAATCACAAATATGTCACTGAGGGGGCATTCCCTCCCAGCTACGGCCCTGCATGGAATCCATCTATATATATATATATATATATATATATATATATATATATATATATATATATATATATATATATATAAATGGATGTGTATATGTATATATATATATATATGTATGTATGTTTGTTCCGGCATAACTCTCGAACGCCTGGAGCAATTTCATTCAAACTTGGTACACATATGACTTACAATCTGGAAAGAAATACTGTCGGGGTAAGACACCCCTAGCACCCCTAGGGGTGGGGGTGGGAGGGGGATGGCATGTAAAAATAATCGAAAACTACCTATATTAGTGTGGAATCCATAGTTTTCGGGGTCGCTAAGATGAATAGTGACACTACGAATGCCGTTCAACTCCAAGTTCATCACCTATCGGCAAAGGGGTGAGAAGGGGTGAAAAATAAAATGTCAAAAATGACCTACACTAAAATAGTGTTGAATCCATAGTTTTCGGAGTCGTTAAGCTAATTGCTGACATTTAGTTAGAATTCATTATTTTTCTGTCTAATAGAAGATTGTGATACGCCTTGTTTATTTTGGCCATATGTAATAGTTTATTTGTTTTCTGTTAATTTCACAGACATCTGTTTGATATATTTGTAAGTTTCAATACTGTTGTTTGTGTTGATTTAAATTTGTAATTTTTGCTGTATATTTGTTAAACGCAATATCGGAAGCGGAAGTCATTTCCGGTTTATAAACATTTTAGAACTGTCTAATCTTTTATTGATTCCGTTGCCGGAACAACAGTGCGTGAAAAGGAAAAAGTAAGTTGAGTTGCGTTGAGATGATGTTAATTTTGTGAAAAACACTGTTATAAAGGAAAAGCCGCAGCGTAATTGAAAGGTGATGGTGTTTGTGAATATTGTTGTTATTTTGCAGTTAATGTTTAAAGGTAAAATTTGTTATTAAATTTGTAAATGACAAGAAGCTATTTCTTTTTCAAATCGTTACGTCCTGAGAATGCTCATTGTAGCATAACATTAAGGAGAGTCTCATAACTCCGCCGCACAAGGAGATTGGGTAGCTACCGTGACGTAGTGATCCAGTGGCGAACATCAGAAAGGAACGTCACAATTGGGATGAATAAATACCGGACAACGTCGGGTAAGCACCTAGTTTATCTATAAATATGATGTAAAATGTCTTTATTCGCTCCGTATACTTCATTATAAATCTTTTTCGTTAATTACTTCGATAATGTTCAGCACTGGCGTTCGCAGGAGTTTTTTTTTTCGGGAGGGGACTGTAATTGTAAAGGTGGATAGTACGTAGCTGCTTTCAGGAGGGGCAGTATACACAATAAGATATTTCGTATCTTTATATCTTTCCACTCTCAAAAATGGCAATAAGGTTAATTTTAGGGGAGTTTGAATTTTCACTAATTTGCCGGAATTCCTCACTGCTTTTATTTGTTGATTTTCTCAAAATTTCAGAGGGGGCTGTAGCCCCATCAGCTTCCCCCTCTGCATACGCCAGTCATGGTCAATGGTAGATACAGGTTTCAAAGTCTTCATGTCACATTTGGTTAATCGCGACGATGAGGATGAGTGATGATATGATGAAACTGATGAAGGGAAACTCACAAAGAACAACTATGACCAAGCTGGGATTCGATCCCGGGACCGCTGGCTTCGTAGCGCGCAATGCTGACCAGTCCGATACGGAGGTCAAGTATATAACAATGGACTGCGAGAAATTGGAATCAGTGACGTGAGCATTACCTGCCAACGTGCTCAAGGACATGGTTGACTCAAAAATAAAAGCTTTGTTACAAGATAAGGAAAACAAAATTCCATAAAAAGCACATTTCTAAAGTGTTGTTCCATAAATACACAATGCGTGCAAAGTCTAATATGTTAACAGCCGCCAAGCAATAAAAAGTGAGTGAAAGATAAAGCCGGTACGCAATGCAGGTCTCTCAAAATAACCCTTTCTGGGAAGATGGCGAGCGAGATACGCAAATTAGCAGCCGGAGGTGTGTGAGTGTGTGCCGAAAAACACACCAGCGGGGAAACAAAAATATTTCCTTGCCTTGCGCTGTTGATCCGCATCACCGACATGCGTGGTGTCCGTGTATCTCCGTTAGCTTCGCATCTGAAAATCAAGACCCACGTAAGTACGATGTCACGTCAGTTATTACTGGTATGACGTCAGAGCGTGTTTACATGCAAGTGCGCTCTGGGGGCTTTAATGAAGAATATAACCGCTTTATCTTCGGCTGCCATGCAAAAATATGCTGGAAAATCTCAAAGAATGCGAAAGTTCAAGGGCGCGATACGTTACATATTTAATCATTTAGATAATGTTAATTTGACTTATTTAGCATGAAGTCACTTAAAAATAGCATGTTTGTAGGAGCAGCTGTTTTTTTAGAGTTGTGATCAGCTATTGTCAACCATGAAAGATAAAATTTTGTGACTACCTTTTAAAGACATTAATGTTCCAAATGTACACTGCACTTAAATGCTAATTTACATTACACATGCGAACGGTGAGCAGACTTTTATTCAATTTGAAATTTGAATTTCAAGCCCGTAGAAGCTAACTGGGTTTTTCCATGATATACAAATTCATTTACAAGAATTAAAACAGTTTATACTTCTTAAAACATTATTTCTCTTTTAAAAATCCGTTAAAAATGTAATTTCCATTTAAACACAAGACATTACTTTAAATAAATCTTTCTACTCAACGAATTGAAAACGACAATTTTAAGACCGTTGACACATATACAACGTTCTTGAGCTCGACAAGTCCCTGTTAATTTATTAACCTATATAAGTACAATAGAAAAGAAATCAATATTTATTGTTTGTGAGCGTTGATTTATCTTTATGTTCTCAGACGATTCAATATCAGTTTTACGTAATATGCCGTTAAGTTTTAGAAATTATTAAGACTACAAAGATAGAATTTGCATCGAAAAATCTATGAAACAATTGATTGGATTGGTTTATTTTACTTAGCTTTTCTGCCACTTTGGCTAATGGCGAAGATGAAATGAGTCATGATATGATGAAATTGATGAAACGACACTCACCGATGCCCAAGCCAGGATTCGAACCCTGCACCCCTGGAGTCGTAGCGCGCTGTGCTAACCACTTCGCCACGGAGGTTGAATCTCGTGATACAAAAATTATCTCGATTTATTCGTTCGTCTTCATCTATGAGTAAAGCATTTACTTCAAGTAGACTACAAATTGGCTTAAATTGTTAATGACGCAAATACGAACTTAGACTCGTTCAATTCTTTGATTTAATATATGGAACCAAACTAGCCAAAAAACAAAAACCTCAATATGAAAATTCACATTGCACAAAATGCATGCATCAGATATATTTTCCTGTCTCCATAAAATCACATTCTTCCCTTCCAAAACAAATATAATACACAGGGTTATTGAAAAGCCATTAACTAAAGCTTCTCTGTAACTAACACTCTAGCATTCTTCAACCCGAAGATTTATGGATGCTGCAACACAAGCCTTTCATCTGTCCCTACCCTGGACAAGATCTCTCCAATGTTGTTCATCCTTCCTTTAGGTCCATCTCAACGTTATCCTTCCATCTTTGTCTTGGCCTTCCTACAGGTCTCTTACCATCAGGTTTCCCAACAAGAATCCTGTAAACTCTTCTTTCCTCTCCCATTCGTACCACATAACCTGACCACCTAAGTTTTCTTGATTTAATTCTAATAATAATATTTGGGCATGCATACAAATTATGCAGTTCTAAAGCTTCTCTGTAAGTGTGACAAATTGGGAAGATGCACCAATCTTACGGAGTTGATTTGTTTTCTTTGGGGTTTTGTGAAACACTATGTGCTTGTCTCACACCTCCCTGCTACTTTAGAGGACTAACTGAAGCCACCATACGAACGAGTCGATCGGAAGATGATGAAGAAAATATGGGTTGAATCTGATCATCGCCTTGACGTGTGTAGGATTACTCATCGAACATGAATCATGTGTATGTGAATTCTCTGAGATTTCCTGCATGTATCCAGGAAACTCCACTCACAGTGTAAAGATGTAATTTACCTTGCAATTTGCCACATACGTAGAAATTTCATCTCATGTGTGTGCCAAATCGGAAGATAATTAATTTCTATACGGAAACAAGCATCGTCAACGTCACTGGTGTTTCAAAGGCAACATATCTCGTTGCGGTAGCACTGACTGAGATAATTCAACGCATGTAAAACAGCGACAGCGAAAATCAGGCGAAACCAAGGCTCAGTTGATAAGGAAATTTGGACCTGCCGAACAGCACTTCACTACTTTCAACCGACTATGTGTACGAATCAGATTTCTATTCTTTCCAGAAAATAAAAACAATGCAGTAATTTGGTTAATATGTAATACAATATATTATATATTCTGTAAAAAGTATGAGTTGTGTTTACACTGTATTTAAAGAGAACGCGATGGGAAATATTCACAATATCCAAAAATATATGAGTACTTTGGATTGATTGATTGAATTAAAATTTTTGTGTGCGTCGGAATTTTAGGCTATTTTGTACCCTTCAATATATACGGGGAAATATCCCGTTATCTAAAATTCTTACCGAAAATTTAAAACAAGAAGTGTAGAGAGCCTCTTGGAAGAAAATAAAAGTGCAAGGTGCCGGACCATTGCGATGACGGACAATTGTGATGAACACAGAAGAGAAAGGGCAGGTGGACAATTGCGATGACATTTTACATTTTCTATCAAATTGAAGGGTGACTTAACACCCCGTACAACACCTCTTACAAGAGAATTATGTGGAATATTGATATTTCGGGCTCGGAAATTGGTTCAATCAAGTTTTTGAACATGGGCTAGAACCAACAGACACACCTTTTGATGTCAGCCGTTACCTCATATGTGCGAACACACTTCCCAACTCTCTCGTCGATTTTAATATGATGCTTCTTCCTTTTTTACCTTCTAGATTAAGTTCCATCTACTTGATGTTGGTGTCTTCTGCTTGGCTTTTGAGGCAGGCCATAACATCATGAATTTTTGGAATTTCCAAGCCACCTATTTATTTTGTTGTTCCAACCTTCCACAGCATTATTAATTGTGTGGTGTCTTTTGTTAGGTTAGGTTAGGTTAGGTTAGGTTAGGTCCTGATCGTTGCAATTGTCCCACCATTAATTTGTAAAATGGTCTTCACCGTCAAAATCATTGCAATTGTCCGTGATTTTGGCTTCATCGCAATTGTCCGCCATCGCAATTGTCCTAGATTCGTAAAGAGATCCGCACAAGACAAACACAACACATTAAAAAGTAAGAACATACTAAAAGTTTCCTCCCAGACAGTGGAAAAGAAAAAAAGCTTCGTAAAAAGCTAAAATCGTTGGATAAGACACTAATGTCATCGCCCAACAGGGATGACAAACAGCTGGGAATATTAAAAGTCTGCCGGAGAGAAAGGAAGATCGGCACATTCAACAAGAATATGCCGAATACTGAAAACAACACTACAAGAACGACACATCGGAGTGTCCATGCAGTAAGTGACCATGCGTTAGAAAGCTGTGTCCAATACGTAGTACAGTAAGATGAACTTCTTCTCGACGAGAAGGACGGGACGTGGAACGCCATGCACGTGTGGTGAGCTTAATAGCGTGAAGCTTGTTCCCCGTTACAACTACCTCGGTGTTGTTTCAAAGCGACAAATGTCTGTTTATTGCAAAAATAGCTGTCTACATACAAACTGTAAGAAAAAAGAATTAAGCCCAGCAGTCACAGTGGCGGCGATTGGGTTCCAAAACCGGGGGAGCAAGGTGCCAAAACTAGGGTGGCGGGCAAAGACAGTGTAGGGGCAAAAGTGACGAAAAACGAGGGGCAGCAACTGCCCCCCTAATCGCCTCCACTGCCGCAGATAAATATGCACATAAACAATCTCACTATTCTATTGTACATGTATTTAAATAGAATAAGAAGTCGAAAACACTAGAAAATAATTGTTATAGTAACGGTCAGAGAAACCGGGTACGAGTCCTGGTCGAGTCAAGTAAATCCTGATATATGTCGTGTTGGGATTGAACCTATAAGACGCCGCGGTTGAAAAAAAAAAAACTCAATTTGAATACTGGGCAAAGCGAGAGAGCATGCTTTCCATAAACTTAAAATAAGAAGTAGTTCTAATTTTCTGATTGTTTTGTTCAGATAATTAGCAGGAAACATCCCAGAAATCATGTATGCTCCTGTTTACCCTAAAACCGAACAGTCACCAAATGCAGTTATTGTTAATTATCTAGCAATTAGGTCAGTGAATCCAGTAGGTACGTTCTATCCCAACGCGTGCTTTCAAAGCGGCCATTGCCTTATATTTCCTTGATTTTGATCAGCTAGGATCGATACCAAGCATAATTCATGACGAGCATGATATGATTCAAAATTCATGACTTGCGTAGTTGTTGGCTGCATAAGAGACCTAGCTGTATGTAAATTGATTCTGAGCCCACGCACAGTTGTACACATGCATGCACCGACACACACAAATGTATTCGATCATTCCCACATATTATGCTACTTTTATTCGTAATACTTTGCTCACACTCGGTTCTTTCCTTAATATTCTTTTGTTTCTCTTATCTTTTGATCTGTTCATCTGTGCTCTCTTGCATTCTGTTAACGTTACTATTTTTCTTTTCCTAACATTTCCATCATTTTTCTTCTCTCTTCTCTTGTCTCTCTCTTTCTGCTCTTACATCCTGTTCACCTTCCTATTCTTTATTGTCTTCCCATTTCTTTCTTTTCCCTTCATTTTCTCTTTTATTTCATTTTTCTGTTATCTTTCTTTCTGTTGAATTTTCTATTCTTTCTTTTCTTCCCTTTTCTTACTTTTTCCTTCATTTTCTCTTTTCATATTTCTTTTTCTCTACTATCTTTCTTTCTGTTGACTTTTCTATTCTTTATTTTCTTCTGTTTTCTTCTTTTCTCCTTCATTTTTCTCTTTTCATCTCTCTTTTCTGCTCTCTTTCCTTCTGTTGACCTTTTTATTCCTTTTCCTTCTCTTTTCTATCTTATCCTCCATTTTATTTTCTCTTCTCTGGTCTCTTCTTTCTGCTCATTCCTTCCAATTACCTTTCTATTCTTTCTTTTCATCTTTTTCCTTCCTTTTCCTTCATTTTCTATTTTCTGCTCTCTTTCCTTTTCTTGACCTATTCTTCCTTTACTTCTATTTTCTTTGTTTTCATTCACTTTATCTTCTTCTCTGATTTCTTTTTGTGCTCTTTTCTTCTGTTTACTTTTCTATTCTTCTTTATTTTATTTTCCTTCATTTTTCTCTTTTCACACATTCACGTGGATCTGTATTCCATTTCATAGG
>NC_139233.1:14175584-14344111 GCF_977018435.1 Lepisma saccharinum | reverse complement strand
ATTTTCCGTCGTTGGGTTTCCTCGTCATGTCGATCGTCGCGAATCCGAAATCGTCACTGTTCCAGCAAGAAGAGCAGCGTTCCGAAAATTGATTGATAAACAGGCCGTTGAGTTTAGATAACATGGAAGGTAGAAATTCATGATCTGCCGTGCGGTGTACAGTCTCCATTGTTTGCTTTCGGAAACCAAAAAGATTCATTGTCGTTGCTATTTATTTATTGTGTATGTGATAATTTGAGACAGTTAAAGTTTTTTTTATTTTAGTTATAGTTATTTAAGTTTATTTTTTTTTCAATTGCATTGCCTACAATTTTTACTAATTTCTAAACGATAGTGTCCCCAAGGCAACGTGTGGATTCCACAAGACAAAATACATCTTTTATCGTCATGCGGATCTAATGCTACTTTCCTAACTTTGTTTGTTGTAATCACATGGTCTACACTTTGGATTCTTTGTTCTATACTTAGTATCGTCGATTGTGAGTAAAGGCAATCGATGTAATTGTGGAAGGTGAGTTTGTTCTCCACCGTATTCTTGCACACACCTTTTGCTTTCTTCGTGACGCTACTTTCTGTTCTCATGGCATACATTTTCGAACGCAAACCCGCGAACTCGACAATAATATCACCGTTACATTCATCTTTCAGTTTACCTAGGACTTTTTTGTTGAGGGAAGGAATCCCAAATCTGTTGGGTTGAGGATATGCAGAAGTATCGAAATACTCAAGCATGGAAGGATTTTTTATGTCTTCATAGAGGTTTGGTGTTTGTATGCTGTAAATGAAGCTGTCGGTGTCCGTGTACAAAAGTGATATCTTATCATTGAAGAAGGGTTTCATCACGTCGTAATGAAATTCGAACATGTAAAGTTTCGACAAGTCGAGAACCGTTGCGCCAACGTAAATTGGTTTTCTGAATTTCATCAATTTTATATCTAGATTGAAAAGTGCCAAATTCTCATTGTAAATTTTTCTCGACTTGAATCTAGGATCGGCCACCCACTTCATGCATTTATTTTTATCTGAAACCAATTTCACGTCTACGTGATTCCGCACGTTTTCCATCGTCTTGCCATACACCGCGTTATTCATCAATTTAAAAAAATCTTTGTCTAAATCGGAAGTGGCAACTGTCCTATGTTGCGTGTTTGTTTCAATGTACGGTTTGAGCCACTCGGAATGTTTAAACCTGAGGACTCTTCTAATATTCGCTACCTTAGCACCCTTCCCGATCAAGAATCGGAGATTCGAGTAATGAAGAACGTATCTCTTTTTCCCCTCTAGAGTCAATAAAAGCTTGCATTGATTAGAATGAGGCGAAGATTTGAACTCGGATGCCGGTGGTAAATCGCTGAACAGATCGTGTAAATGGTCGGGGAATTCGATATCCACCTCTGCGAAGAAGCCATACTCACTATCGTCGAAATTTCCTATATCTATTGATGCCCATTCGAATCCCCCGTAAGGAAGTTTCTGTACCATGGCATGTCCGTAGAGATTATTAACGTCGGCGTAGAAGATGTAATTCGATGCTCGATTTGAATCATAATCTTCTTTCATGTGCACGTTGTTGGCTTTTGCATATCTCTGCACACATTGTACCATCCCGCCCCGAATCCCCCTCTCGATGAAAAGTAACATGTCCACGTCCGATATCAGTTCCAGCTTGACCTTTGTCTGGAATAACATTGCCGACCACGCTAATCCCGGTAGGCTGTAGAAATACGCTGGATCTAATTTATAAATATTCGTTGCCGTTTTCCTGAACGCTTGAAAAACATCCGCGAGTATCGTTACGTCTAATTTTAAGTAGGCATCGTGGTAGTCTCCGAGTGTCCTACATTCTAATTTCTCCCACATGAGTTGCGCGTGTTGGTATTCTTCGTCCGTAATTCCTTTCTCTCTGAGTCTGCTGTAAAATTCTCTTGGAAGTGGGAGAGCGTCGTCATTAAATTTAGAATTATCACTAACATATTCGTAAGGATATATCCCTTTACGTCTAACGAGTTCTATGTCTACGTTGGGAAAACTAGCTTTTGTAATTTTGAATTGTTCGTCTAAAAGTTTGCTGGCAAGAGCGTCCAGGCTGGCAGAGAGAAATCTGTACGAATCCAGAAACCTCATCTCGATGGTATTTTTAGTCTCAGGAATCATAACTTTCTTACTTATAGAGATGTATCGTTCTTCGTTTTGAGCAAGAATATCTATTTTTTGAGTGTCGTATCCGAGTTTCCTAATTAAGGGATGAAAGTCGTAATTAGAACCATTGTGAAAGAATATGGGGACGAATTTCGGTTTTTGGATTTTGAGGTTGCATGCATTACAGATTCCGCTTATGAAGCGACCGTCCGTATGCGAATGGTGAAACACTTTACGATTGTCGTCCGTGAAGTGGTTATCGCACACAGGACACTTGACAGTGTCATAGTAATTTTGAAGTTCGATAGCAGATAACGGAATCATCGGTTTCGATGTTTGCAACATGCATCCAATTTTCCCAACCTCCTCGACCATCTTTTCGAAGAAGCGTTCGATTGCATCGGGTCCTCGGTATACGTACGGTTCATCTATTTTATCCTGTCGCACGACAACGTAACCGAAACTGTTTGGTTCGTGAAGCTGGTAAGGTGTGGTGGAAGAAACTTCGGGATCCGGATCGCAGTATGAGAGTGGTTTGAGGAACGCCTCGAAATCAGCAACGATGATGGCCGGATGTTCCAACAATGCCTTGTGCATTTTGAATTCTTCCACTTCGTTCTTTTCGGGCATCAACATTCAAACCGGTCTGTTGTTACCGCAATAAATTTTATGTTCGGCAAGTTTCTCGATAGCAATCTGACGTCCGGTGTATTTTCGATAATCGACTTGTTTTATATCGTTGAATGTGGTTAGGTATCTCGGGCAAACTTCGATGTTGTTTGCATACTTGGTAGTTTGACTTCTGACCAAGCGTGATAGTGAACGAATGAGACAGTAATGGTGAACACTGTCGTTTGAAATTAGAAGAAGATTAATCACACGAGCATCGTCATCGTCGACATCGCTTATCCTGACGGGATGCACGACATGTTTATCCAACGTATAGGAATACACGTTGATGATTAAGCGTTTTCCTTCTGCATCTCGTGCTCGTGTTTCGAATTTTGATATATCAGAAATGGTCGTCGGGTATTCGATGCCAGACATTACACTTTCAAACTCGGACTCGTATTGTTTGTAATGTCCAACCCACTATGGATTATTTTTGCAATAAACAGGATGCAGTGCAGCCAATATACACCAAAGAAAACACTTGTTATCGCTGTTCTGTATATTTAACACAGCCCTCTTGTGTTGAATGTTCGGTGGAAGAGGAACGTAGCTGGAAGCGCGAAGAGGCGAGAATTGGTTCACGTAAACGGTTAACGTGTGAGGACTTCCACACAGAGACCATCCCGACCCTTTAGCCTCGAAATCGTCGTGTTTCTTAACCAGCTCATTTGAAAGATCAGAAAAAAATTCGTCCAAATTATCGACGTCCGCCAAATGAAGAGCCTGGTTTTTTGTTCGATGATA
This sequence comes from Lepisma saccharinum, assembly GCF_977018435.1. Taxonomy (NCBI): domain Eukaryota; kingdom Metazoa; phylum Arthropoda; class Insecta; order Zygentoma; family Lepismatidae; genus Lepisma; species Lepisma saccharinum. The sequence goes on along the minus strand of NC_139233.1, from coordinate 14,340,556 downwards.
AAAAACTCTTGTTGTACCATCGACTTTTTCGTATTCGGAAAATAGATCAACGTATACTTTTATGGAATTATTTTCCAATTTATTTTTTAGAATATTTATCACGGATGTTTTCGTTTCACGCAAGAAACTAAGAATGTCGCAGCCTGGTTCCGAAGTAAAAGAGAAATCCTGAATATGACGGTTAAATGCAGATCTAATTGGTTTGCGTTCATCGGATAATTTAACTTGTTTGGAAGTAGAAGCTTCCGTTTCTGAATCATCGATTTTTCTTTTCAATGTTCCTCGTTCGATCGATGGTTTGCAAATTTTGAGGTGTTTACTTAAATGTGCAATGCTGATCATTTTTCCGCATCGAGCACAAGACTTAGAAGGTAACGAACGATTAATTCTCGAACCTGTTTCGCTACATCTTGCCCTGTGTACCGATAAATTGTTCCTTGAGATTAGCTTCCCACAAGTAACACATTCAGTTTTATCATTTTTACGATTGAAACTGGTGGTGGATGCCATTGCGCTTTCTCCAAAATCACAGAAATCAAAAAAAGTCTAGTATATTGAAACCTACACATTTGTATCAACATAAAACTAGATTCCAATATTAATATTTCTTGTATTTTTAACTTAGATATGGTACATAACTTTTTACAAACTTTTTACTATATTCGATAGTCATTTGTTTCATTTTGAACACGTACGTTCATAAATTCACATTACAAACTCATCATAACTCAACATAACACAACACGTACGTTCATAAATTCATATTACAAACTCATCATAACTCAACATAACACAACATTGTAACTATTGTGCTCGTCACAATATAATCTCCTCTCTTAGGAAAAATTTTCTGAGTGAGACAATTATCAATATACATTAAATTGTCGAACAATAAGAAAATTTACAATAAAAGGGGCACGATTACACAGTGCTTTCTACAAACACTAACGCAATACAATATTTGCGTTCAAGCATGCCATTCATACTTAATTTAGGCAATTTTCTTTGTCATATTCTCTTTATACAAAGAAGCAAAATTTATGACTTTCATAAATATACACAAATACTTCATTGAGAACACAGAAAATAAACACAACATTAAACACAAAAATCATTTGGGTTACACATTGTTTGCTTTCAATAGCTCTGTTCTCTTTTCTTCTGTACAATTGAAAAGTTTTGAGGCTTTACCTTAGTTTGCCTAGGTTTGGCAGAAAACAATATTCTGAAACTTAACAATAACTTCACAAATATATCATACATTTCATCAGTAGCAATCAACAAACTATTATCAGCTAAAGTAGCTTTAAGATCGGTTTCTGATGCTAAGTAGTTTTCATCCTCTTCTTCCTCAGAATTCTTATAAAATGTTACAAAGTTACTTTGAAGAGAACATGAAGGGAATGTGTCAGTCGTTTCTAAAACATAATTAGATTGAACTCCCTTATCACTTGATAATGTGATGTTTTGCTTCTTGAAATCAATTATTGCTCCGAAGCGCCAAAGAAATGGCAATCCTAATATTACTTCAGCATGTAACTGCTTAATAACGTATAACTATATGAAAGTGCTCTGAAGCTATTATTAAACTAATATTCTTAGAACCAATAACTCTAAATCTTTTGTCACCAGCAAAATAAAATAATTTAACATTATCCACTGAATCTAATCTAGCAGTGGGAATAATAGTTTTCAATTTTAACCAAATTGCATAATCCATTAAATTTGATTGACTCCCACAGTCAATAATACAGTTAATGGTTAAGTCACAAATTTGACCTGGCAACACAATAACTCTTCTGTTTGAAACAAGAACATCGTCATCGTCCATTACCCATTCTGGTTCAGCTTCATACCAATCGAGTACAAAGTTTATAGTAAGAACTTCCTTTTCCGAATGGTTGGGAACAATAGATGTGTTGCTATGAAAATTGACATTATCTTCAATTGATGTTGGAGTATAGTGATGAATATGCTCCTTGTAATTAACTGGACAGAGGAACCGGAGCTCATTACTCTGCCTTCCATGTTTAAGGATGAGTGTTCACTTGTATTAGCAGTCGTTCCTGTTAAATTGCACACTCCACTACTCGAAGGTACTTGACTTTGGGTCACGGTACTGCTAGTCCCAGGTTGTGGTAACAAATTGGAATTATTACCATACCATAAAGAGTTATTCGCTGGATATATACTTGGCTGAGTTACTGTAGTACTGCAAGAAGTAAATGGTGTAGTCCAGGGAGAGAATATCCACGGTTGAGTAGGATATTGCACCATGGAATTTAAATGATTTGCATTCCACTGAGGTAAAGGTACAGATGGATTCACCTGCATACTCTGCGAAGGCCTTAACCACGGTTCAGCTAAAGAAGGTTGAGATTGTTGTTTAGATTGTTCAGTGTTGCTTCGTACTGTGTTCCAATTACATCTACCCCGTTGATTCCTTACCGGACGTCTGTTATAACCACTTTGTGTATTTGGTTGAACACTATTCGGAGATGAAAAGCCTTCATCCGTTCGTAAAGTATTTTGGATCTGTTGATTTGAGCATGGATTTGATTGCTGAACGTTGCTCGAAAATCTACTTGCACCACCAATTGTTGTAGGTTCGGCATTTTGGGAAGATGTAAAATTTCTGGTCTTACGAAAATCTTGCGTTTTGACAGAAACTTGTCCAACATTGAATGATTGTTTGGATTTGTTGTTCAGAAATTTGGCTGTCTTATTTCTTCTCATAAATTCTTCCTGGTCCTCTGGAACTCTAAAAGATTTGTTTTTTCCCGAATGAACCAAATCAATTCTGTCTAAAATAGATATCAGTCTGTCCATACTTGGTATGTCATGACATGACACAAATTCTGACACATTTCTCGGTATTTGTCGCAACACTAACTGAATCATATCAGATTCAGATGGGTCTTCTTCCAAATTTGAATAGGCAGAATAGAGTTTTAATGCAAAAGTAGCTAAGTTTTCATCAACATTAGGATCATATTTTCTTGTTCGTAGAGCTGCCAATTGTGCTTGTACTACTTGTTCAGAAGCATAGTGATGCAAAAACTTTCCTACGAAATCCTGAAAACATGAAAATCTCTTCTTATGAGAATTATACCATAACAAAGCCTTGCCGTAAAAACACTTATATATACTATTCAGCCTGTATTCTTCCGGAACTCCCATTAGATTGAATGTTGAAACTAACTGATCAATATAGTCTCTAGGACTTTGTTTCTCTAAATTTCCCCCGAACTTTGGGAGTAGGTTCAAGTCACTCACTTTGAATATGCGTTGCATAGTCTCATTACAGCCAGTTACTATTGCTTGTGGAGGACGGTTATTCAACGAAGTCGTCGAATTTTGAAGACGGGGTGTCATTGGGTCAAACGGTACTGTAGTTACTACTGTGCTATCCTGATTATTCGGACTTATGAAGTGTACATTACTTCTGGCAGTACCAAAACCTCTGCCGCGATTATATGTAGCATTAATTCGTTCAGAATTATTGTTTAACACACAACTATTTCTGCAAACTGTTAATGGGCAGGAATTGGTATGAATGTTACAGTTAATAGAATCCGTAGTCGTAGCATTTGTTGAACAGTCCGGGAAACAAGCATGGACATTGCTAGTGCAATTGTCAGGCGAGTTGTAAACAGAACCGGTATTAAATTGTCCTTGTAACGAATTATCACAACCACATAAATCTCGTGTAACATATGAATTAGTGAAAGAAGTACTTGAACACTTTTTAGAATTAACATTATTGATGGCCTGATAACACTCCCTAACTAATCTGCTTCTCTTCGTTCTCTTGCCCTTGTACATTTGCTTTACATGCGTAGTATTCGAATCTTCACTCCCAAAATCTGTTACATCTGTATCGGATGAAGTTGCGTTTGTATTTTTGCCTTTAAAAGAAACAAATTTCTTCTTTCTCTTAACATGGTTTCTAGTTAAAGCTGTTATTGGAGTAATTTGTGCAGTTTGAGAATTGACATCGACTTGATTGGCTTCAGACACGTCAGATATTTTATCAACGGTTGGTGCATTATCATTCTCAGGAGCTAACACTTTTGTACTACTAATGTGCCCTATTTTAGTTTTAATTACACCAATCTCATCTTCTAAGCGAGAAATAGATACTTGTTGTTCATTTAGTGTAATTTTAACAGCACTTATATTGGAGGCTTGTTCTTCCGCTTGTGACGTTAGTTCGACGAGATGTTCCTGATGAGAAGAAGTCTTTGCAATAAGTGATTCTATATTAGACTGCACACCACTTAATTCCTCTTTAACCTCATTTTTAAGGGCGTTAGTATTTATTTTGCAAGCATCAGCCACCTGTCTTATTTCTTCTCGGAGTTCAGCGCGAAACGTAACAAGAGACTGATTGAAACTTTCTGAAAGAGTCGCCGTTATTAACTCCTGACTTTCAGAAAACTTTTTCATTTGATCAGTGAGTTGCTGTTTCATATGCTCTTGGCTGTCTGTCAGCTGTTGTTTCATCTGTTCTTGGGTGTCTGTAAGCTGTTGTTTCATCTGCGCTTGGCTGTCTGTAAGGTGTTTCATCTGTGCTCGGCTGTCTGTAAGCTGCTGTTTCATCTGCGCTTGGCTGTCTGTAAGCTGCTGTTTCATCTGCTCCTGACTTTCTGTAAACTGCAACTGAACGTCATCCATTTTATGAATTATTGTCTCCAATAATGCATTGAAATTAGTATCTTTATTGTGTTCAGTCCCATGCTGGTTAAACATCGGATCGCATACTTGGCACAAGTACTGATCAAATGTATCAGAATTACTGGAATGTAACGCTGCTAACTGTAGACATTTATGGTGATATAACTTTCCACATTTGCGACAAGTTATACACTTAGCATTCTTATCTGGATCCTTACAACAACCCAAATTTTCAACACTGATTTCCGCATTGTCAGAAATCAAACTTTCATCAACAGTTTGACCTTTTCGTGTTGATCTTTTCCCTTTATCTGTCATTATTTAACTATATTATTAAGAAAAACGCATAGCTAAACACTTACTAATTCGAATCCTGGAAACTGGGTCGCCAAATTATTGAAACCTACACATTTGTATCAACATAAAACTAGATTCCAATATTAATATTTCTTGTATTTTTAACTTAGATATGGTACATAACTTTTTACAAACTTTTTACTATATTCGATAGTCATTTGTTTCATTTTGAACACGTACGTTCATAAATTCACATTACAAACTCATCATAACTCAACATAACACAACACGTACGTTCATAAATTCATATTACAAACTCATCATAACTCAACATAACACAACATTGTAACTATTGTGCTCGTCACAATATATATAGCAATACAATTTTCAGGTATGTTATTTATACGTGTTGCTAGAAGGCCTTCGTCGTTGCAAGTCACCTAACCCATTCACTAAGAAATAAGAAAAAAAAATATATTGACGTACTGAAAAAAATTGACTTGTTCACCGAGTTCACAGATGTTTACGCATTGATGACTCCGTCGTTGTCGTCTATCAAAAACCTAAGTACCTTGGAAACAGTGAGAGTTATCAAAAAATCTCCCCTTGTCGATTTTTTTTGGTGATGTAGAGTACGCGTAGAAAGGTCGGGTTTAGTGCGTCGGTCGAGTCTCGGTGTCCTCTGTCCTCCCATACCAAAATAAACATAGGTCGTCATGGAACCAATTTTTTTTCATCAATCGAAAATTTTCCAAGTCCACAGCGTTAAAAAAATCTTAAATTGCAAATATCTCGAAAATGGTAAGAGTTATCGAAAAAATATATCGAAAAACACCCCCATACGGCATCGTTAGATGCCCCCTGTCGATTTTGGAGGTGTAGAATACGTGTACCAAGTTTTGGTGGTCCTGGGGTCAAGGGGTAAGAAGTTAACCCACCCGCCCAAAACTTTTTGATCACTCGTAACTTTTGAACGAATAGTCGTAGAGAGGTCGGGTTTAGTGCGTCGGTCGAGTCTCGGTGTCCTCTGTCCACCCATACCAAAATGAACATAGGTCGTCATGGAACCAATTTTTTTCATCAATCGAAAATTTTCTAAGTCCAGCGTTAAATTGCAAATATCTCGAATTTTTTACTAAAAAAAAACAAAAAAAAAACCTACAAAGACAGAGACATGGACATAGACATTACACATAGACATAGACATTAGACAACTTAACCTAACTTAACCGGGAACACGAGCCCGGGGACAGGGATAGGACCCCGGGGACAGGGGTGGGACTCCCGAGGACAGGGATAGGACCTCGGTAACCTAACTTAACCGGGAACACGAGCCCCAGGGGACAGATGTCCAGGGACAGGGGGGTCACTCCTCCGTAGCAATGATCGATATTTAGACAGTGAAACAACAAACCCGTCAAACTCGCTCACTCAGGATTCATGATTTCCTTAAATCCCTGCCTGCAGACCAGGAACACGAGCTAAAGTAAGGGGCCATTATTCACACTGAAAAACTACCGACCATAACCGGGTTCGAACCTATAGCGCACACACGATGTCAAGAACGAGTGAACGCCTTAACACGCACGGCTACGGAGGAGGATCGAGAGAGGTCGTGTATAATTGTTCTTTTATGCGTCCACGCAGTGTTGCCACATAACCGAGATTTTTAGCCAAAAGAGAAATTTCGATTAAAAATACCACAATACCGCAACTGCACCATCGCTAATAACGCTGCTTTTTACTACCACAACTAATTATTATTCTATTATGTCATTTGCTTAGGTGAAGGGAAAAGAATAGTCCAAAAAAAAAGGGAAGGGAAATTGTTACCTCATAGTACGGCAACACTGCATCCACGTCGCCGGTGGTAACATCTAGTAGCAAACACTAGAAATATTTCCACAGGTATCGTCTTCATGTTCTCGACTGAAATAATAAAACAAACGGAGTCCAATGTCGGTGCGCAAAAAAAATAATAGGTTAAGTTATATCACTAAAGATCGTAAAAAAAAATCGTAAGAAAAAAAAATAGGTTAAGTTATATCACGTAAGATCGTGGCCTTCCTATTGTTGAATATCTGTCATTAGCACACGCAGAGAGAAGGGGAACGAAATTGTCGTTTCTAGATGTCCACAGGCAAAGGCGTAATATTTTCAAATACGCTTTTTTCGATACCAAAAAACTAAATACAATAAGTATATATATATATTTACAATATTAATGTTTATTTAACAATATCTACCTATGAATTTGCCTCGAACAAAAACATGTTATAGAAACTTTTTTTTTCAGCCGTAAGTTCAAAAATTTTGGCCCCTCTCTTCCCCCTAAATCGCATTACATACATGTGGAAAAAAAAACAATTATTATTTGTTTGTTTGCTTAAAATAAAAAAAACACGTCACAATACAGAAATAATGAGAGGCGCGCGCGCGTGTGTGTGTGGCACATCGTTCCGAGAGAGGTTTACAAAGGTCACGATATATAAACATGGTCCCGGACTTGGAAAATTACGATAAGGTGCATTCGTACTTCAAGGATGAAAAAGTACATTTACTCATCACGCTGTGTCAGCGCAATAAATGAGGCGCGGAACGTGGAGAGAAAGTGAGTTTTTGAGGTTTTGGTGCTGTTTTCTACGCTATGAAACATCGTCAGCGCAATAAATGAGGCACGGAACGTGGAGAGAAAGTGAGTTTTTGAGGTTTTGGTGAACCCCAATTAATGACGCTGAACTGTCCATTTGGGTCTACTCTAAAGTAGGTCAAAGCACGTAGAGGCTCTCGTGTAGTTTAGCACGAAAAAAATGAATAGGTTAAGTTATATCACGTAAGATCGTGATATACCTACCAAGTGTGAGGTGGGAAAAAAAAGTGGTGCATTGAAAATTGTACTAAAACATCGCTAAACGCTAAAACATCGACAAAAAATTGTCAAAATATGTCAAAAAGTTATATTCAATTGATAAAAAAAGAGGATACCTACAAAGTGTTATTTTGAAACAATAAGTTTACACTACTTACATGTCATCTCCTTAGTAGATGAATGAGTTAGAACTCAGATACTTTTGCATTAGTTCAGCGAAACTATTAATGCTCAGTTCCCCACGAGTAGAGTTCCAGCCGAGAAGGTAATTCTTACACTGGGATTCAAGACATAAGAACCTGTTAGCTGAGATGAATACCCTGGGATTTCAGGAAAGATAACTCGCTTGCAAATATGTTTTAGTATGTTTGCAACATACTTTAGTGACTTTCCTGCTTATTTATTGACATGTTTCATAGGTTTTGGCCACACAATCATAGGTTTCAGGTTCCAGTCTCATCCTGCTTATCTGCATGCTAGTTATTATTCAGGGCTCCTGCGTCACCAGATGGTTACCGCTGTCGCCTTTGGTGCGAGTGGTCCTCGGTTCGATTCTCGGTGAGACCGAGCAAAACTCCGCCGTTGATCCAGCATCGTGAGAACAATTGAGGAGCTACTTGAAAAGAAAAAAGTAGCGGGCTTGGGGCTCGAAAGCCAGAAAACAGCGGCGATGAGACTCCATGTGCTGACCACGTGTCATCCAATAAAAAGAAAAAGCCACTCTGGCAGGTCCTGACCGTTAGAGGGCTGTTGTGCCATGACAATAAAAAATATAGTTATCATTCCTCCTCATTGAAAACAAAAGGTGAGACCCCAAAAGATGCCCAAACTCCCCCTGCAAACATTCAGGTGTATGTGCTTATCGTCCTAATGCTGTATCTTTGAAATTGTGGCTTCCCCGTTTTTCTTGTGTTCTTTATTTGTTATATTTCATTTTGATTTAGAGCGATTGATTATTTTACAATATGGTGTGTATTTGTTTGTGTCTGAAGTTGCCCCGGTGTCCGGGGCAGATTCAGATATTTGGATGCCATCATTAGGTTTACAATATAATGTATATAGTTAAGAGATAAATAAGAAGAATATAACAATACATATCTTAGATATAAATAGAGGGAACAATTTTCATAGACCTATAAGAGTTGTAGAGAAGAAGGAGTTTGTTGAGGATTTCCTATAAATTCAGGAATTAGGTTCCTGAAAACGTCAGAAAAGGAAGATTGTGTAGTTGTAAATGTATTATTGTTCAATGTATGGAGTAACGTGCATTTGCTTAATCGGTTTCCTGGGAGCGCAGGGAATTGGGATTTCTATGGCATTTCTCCCCATTTAGGGCCTCGCCCATGGTGCAGTGGCAGCGTCGTCGCCTTGTAGGGGTCCCGGGTTCGATACCCGGTGGAGGCACATCGTGGTTCGGATTCCACTTTAAACTTTCTACCTCTATTTGTGCAAAGGTACATAAATCTTAATATTAAAACACGGCTAATATATCTTCAGAGTAAGGTTCTTGTTTGAAAACAAAACCAGACAGGATGCCTTCCAATGGATACGTTTAACTGATTATATTATCTCAACAAGAATGCATGGATTTATATATTTACATAATGAGATATGTATTTCTCTCCTTCTTATTTACATTAAATCTATATGCTTCATGAATTTATTTCTTCTTTCTATCGCATATAATCTTCTTTTAAAATATACAAAACAGTAATTTTGCCTGTAGTATTATATGGGTGTGAAACTTGGTCCCTTACATTGAAAGAGGAACACAAATTGATAGTATTTAAAAATAAGATCCTTAGGAAAATATTTGGATCTAAAAGGGATGAGAAGACAGGTGAGTGGAGAAGGTTACATAATTTAGAACTACATAATTTGTATTCATGTCCAGATATTATTAGAATAATTAAATAAGAGACCTATAGGAAGGCCAAGACGAAGATGGAGGGACAACGTTGAGATGGACCTAAAGGAAATCTGTAGAGATGGAAAAGAGTATATAGATCTTGCTCAAGATAGGGACACATGGAAGGCCTGTGTTGCTGCAGCCATGAACCTTCGGGTTTAAGAAGGCTAGAGAGTTAGTTAGTTAGTTATAATCTTCTTTTGTATATGCTTTCCTCTGGACTTCCTTGTTTGTGGGAATCTGGATCTGGACTTCCTTCTGGACTCTTATGTATCCCTGGAACGTAGGTCCTTTATTCCGATGCCTCTGGTATTTTCATATTTAGGTTTCCTCTCTACACTAAGTTCTAATTTCACAAGCTGGTAACACCTCACTTTTTCTTCACTCACACCAAGTCCTAGAGAGTTACGATTTCGAGGGTGAGGGTTGATATCCACGCCGCTTATTTCTGCTCTTCGACGATTGAGGAATTCTTTTCCCTCGGGCTTTGAGCATAATCTTACTCTCCTCCCTTGTGGCAACGACTTGAACGCGCCAACTCTAAATAAGTACAACAAAGTTTATACTTTGTGCTATACGACTGAAACGCACAACCAAAGGTAATGTGGTTCGCGACTGGAACGCGCCGCCACTGGCATAAATCAAGATTTCCACCAAGGGGGTGGTAAATCAAGCCAACAGATTCGAGATCTGTTAAAAGACACGAATTTGTATCAGTGTTTTCACTCCTTTAGTTTTCCGGTATATTTACATATGAGCACCAATTTAATTTATTAAGTATTTCCATTAATTTATTGTTTTTATATCTTTTCTTCATCTTCTTATAATGGATTCTATTGTTGTTCATCTTTTCAAATTACTATGCGCTTATTTACACTGCCATTCGCGTATCTCGTGTTAATCTTCAATCTTGCACACCTTGTGCTGCCATCTCTATTCCACCTCGGCAAACCGTTTAAATGAGTTGGTCCTATTGGGTACGTAACAAACTGTAGGTTCAGTTCGGATTAGCCTTACTGTGCATAAAGTGGACTTAGAACACCAACTCAATCAATCAATCCCCTTCATTACTGTCACTAGGTTAAACAGAAAAAAAGCGACTTAAAAGAAAGAAGGAGAATCCAAATACAGAATCAGTAAGTTAGAAAAAGGCCAAAGAGCAATTTCGTTAAATAATGTCGCTGCCGATCTTCAGAATGACGTCAGATCCTTGGAATTTTTATCGCCATATTGATTGCGGTACTCTAGCTGTCGTCCGCTATGGAAGTGGAGAAAAATCAGGGCTATTTGGTTAAGTGATAAAACCCTCTTGATAAGAAGATGTAGGGGGCCGTTTATGAGGTCCAGCGCCAACGACAAAGGAACATTGAACCCGAATATTCCAGAGTCCGATAACGCCGATGGGGGGCTCGTTCCCCAAGAAAAGGCTGGCGGTTTGTGATTTAACGTCTCCAATGAACCACGTGAACGGTTTTACGGAGGGGGAGGTCATATCCCTTCAGCTCACTACTTGCGAATGTCGTTTTCTGAGCTTCAGCGATTTGGGATTCTGACCCATTTTCCACTCTCAAATTCTCCAAGACCGATTTCAGATTTCGGGCATGTAGAAAGTCGTTAAGAACAGGGAGTTTGGGAGATAAATACAGGAAGTGCAATCATTGGTAACGCTCCATTACGTCACCCACTCGCTCTAAATGGCTCACTTAAAGCCAAAGTGCACGATTCCGAGATCATGTCGTCCGGAGCTCATTCAATGAAGTATTTCCAATGTACTGGATGCAGTATTCATATTCTTTCCGAGGTATTTCAAACCAAAGTTAGCAATATGTATATTATAGTGAAATTCAGGTAGTGCAATGGTCTTGGATAATAACTCAATATTATTATATAATTTATTGCATAAACTAAATCTACTGAATATTGATTGATTTGTTCCTTAAAGTCCGGAATCTAAACCACTATGTGCCTCCACCGGGTATGTACTGAATATGTATGTATATATATATATATATATATATACTCCCCGATGGTGCAGTGACAGCGCCGTCGCCTTGTAATCAAGGTGTCCCGGGTTCGATACCCGCTGGGGACACATAGTGGTGGTTCGGATTCCACTTTAAACTGTAGGTCCAGTCCCGATTAGCCTACCTGTGCAAAAAGTGGACTTATAACAAAAACTCAAATGTATAAGTTTCGGAGCATTGCTGATAACTTGTAAATATCTCTCCTCCACGATCAATGGTGTGCCTAAGTGGGGGGGGGGGTCATAACCCACGCCCCCAGCTAATGGGAGTAAACATTGACAGTAACAAACGATATTTTAGTTACATATCGATAACAATTAAATGTAGCGTATTATACGTATTTTATGGTGTAAAATATCGATAAAATAATAATTTCATAAGACATTACTGATCTCTATTTCTCTATTTCTGTATTTATCGAACTACGAGAAATACACAAATATGAAAGTTTCAGCCGGGTCGTGGCGTCAATTATACCGAACCGCGACAGGTTGTGACTTGCAGCCCGAGCTGCCAAACAACTGGAAACTTGGCCTTTCGTTCTGGATTCACCAGGCACAAGAGGTAAATAAATATTCCTTGCCAGTGCTGGTGAGAAATTAAAGCCGCTGAGAGGGTACTCTATCCCCGTGCAGCCTTCAAATTTGGATTACAAGTGTTGGGAAGGGTGAAGCGACTTGCAACCCGAGCTGGCAACCACATATTAATTAACTTATACAGTTTTAATGTGGCTTGCAGCCCGAGCTGGCAACTACATATTAATAAATGTATAAAGTTTTAGTGACTTGCAGCCCGAGCTGGCAACTACATATTAATTAACTTATAAAGTTTTAAAGTGGCTTGCAGCCCGAGCTGGCAACCACATATTAAATAATGTATAAAATTTTAAAGTGACTTCCAGCCCGAGCTGGCAACCACATATTAATTAACTTATAAAGTTTGAAAGAAACTTAGAGCACGAGCTGCCAACCATATATTAATTAATGTAAAAGTTTTAGTGACTTACTTGCAGCCCGAGCTGGCAACCACATATTAATTAACTTATAAAGTTTTAAAGTGGCTTGCAGCCCGAGCTGGCAAGCACTTATTAATTAACTTACAAAGTTTTAAAGTAACTTACAGCACGAGCTGGCAACCGCATATTAATTAACTTATAAAGTTTTAAAGTTACTTACTTGCAGCCCGAGCTGGCAACCACATATTAATTAACTTATAAAGTTTTAAAGTAACTTACAGCACGAGCTGGCAACCATATATTAATTAATGTAAAAGTTTTAGTGACTTACTTGCAGCCCGAGCTGGCTACCACATATTAATTAACTTATAAAGTTTCAAAGTGGCTTGCAGCCCGAGCTGGCAACCACATGTTAATTAATATATAAGTTTTAAAGTGACTAACGTGCAGCCCGAGCTGGCAACCACATATTAATTGACTTATAAAGTTTTAAAGTGGCTTGCAGCCCGAGCTGGCAACCACATATTGATTAACGTATAAAGTTTTAAAGTGACTTGCAGCCCGAGCTGGCAACCGCATATTAATTAACTTATAAAGTTTTAAAGTGGCTTGCAGCCCGAGCTGGCAACCACATATTAATTAATGTATAAAGTTTTTAAGTAACTTGGAGCCCGAGCTGGCAACCACATATTAATTAACGTATATAGTTTTTTTTTAAAAAAAATTGAAAGCTCCTTACGAGTGAAATTGTTGTGATCGGGGCATGGACTTTTAAAAGAAAAATTACCGGGCCGTGAGCTCAGGGAAATTGAGAACCACTGCTCTCTATACTCCAATGAACAAATACTCAACTCTCAGAGCAATACCAATAAATTTGGTTGCGTAAATGAATCGATTTTGTGTCTACAAAACCAGAGATAAGCGAGCTTCCCATACTATCCGAGGATCAGAAGTTGGATTTCGAAGGCAAGTAAAGATTAACTACTTCAGTTTCTACATATTTTGGAAGGATTTCTGACGGTTTGAACTCTTCCGGAAACAGTTGCGAAATGTGGCAACTACGGTTTTCCTGGAATACTGCGCTTGAGTCATCATGCTGCATCAACTCTGATGACGCTCTACTTGGACTAACAAGCGGGAACTCTTTGTAATTTCCAACATAATATGGGTGGCATATTTCTTTGCAGCTTCCGATAATTAGGAGAGAAATGACAATGTATTTGTCGGGTGGTTTCTTTTAACCGCAACGGAGCGCTCAAAGGATTGCTGACCCATTGCAAAATATTTTGACACATATATTTGGGATGAGTAGGAAATTATCACGTGTGTTTATACACGTACAGAAGTATTAATTAAAATTAAAATAAAGTGAAAAGTAAAAGCTACATTACAGAATTTCTAAAATGTATTGTTGAGTTTGTGTTTTAAGTCCACTTTATGCACAGTAAGGCTAATCGAGACTTGCAGTTTGGCATTTGCTCACCTTTAAAAAAAAGGCTTACAATTTGCTTCAAAAAGACCAAAAGTATCTAAATTAAGTCCTACGACAGGAAATGTTGACCTTGAGTTTGTTTTTGTAAATCCACATTATGCACAATAAGGTTAATCAGGACTGGAACTACAGTTTGAAGTGAAATTGAATCCACTATGTGCCCCCACCGGCTTTCGAACCCGACACCAATTTATTACTAGACGAATACTTTTCTACTACACCATCAAGGAGGTCCCCAAAATAGGTCGAAATATGCAAACATACAACGTAAAGATTAATTAATTTAACTAGGTTTTCCCATGAAATGCATACATATCATGCATATGCCTCATCGTCAGCAAATAAGGACTAAAACTGTTACTATAGTAATGAAAACATATTCACTAAAAAAAAAGGAATAACGTAGATCCATATCGGAATGCCGTGTATTTTCTAGATTCTTTTTCAATACCTACTTCCGGCGAATGTATGAAGTAGTTCGTTAATTCTCTCTACTTGGTTCCTTGGCAGCAGAATATGTTTGTTCATTTAATTCTCTCAAGTCCAATCAGTGGCGAAGCGTCCTATGAGGCCAGGAGGCCGGGCCTACCCATGCCATTACTCTTTTAAAGTTGTATTTACTTATTTCGTCAAAACACATGTAATGCAATGGAAAAGTTTGGAATTTTCATTTATGATAATTACAAAAAAATTCTAACCCTGTTCAGTATACGAACTTTCCACGGAGTGAGGCACATTTGCCGGGGCCTCTTCTCTTCACATTCTGTCGAACGGTCGCATATGCGGGAAGCCTAATCTTACGAGTACTGTACGTATGCTTATAACGTGCTCCTGAGGCCGGCCTCGCGGTGTTACCCACTAGGACGAACAGAATGTCAGCAACGCTGCATTTCCGCCAGGGTTGGAAATTTGTGGTGTACCAGCATTTTATATAAACATTAGCCTGTGTTCGTGCAGAGAGATTTCTATTTCATTGTACATTCTCCATATTTTGTACGAAACTTAGGTTTTCCTTCCTTTCATCGACGAGAGTAATTGAAATTGAAAATTACGGAGTACTGTAGTTCCGACTTCGTTTTCTGGTCAGAGTGCTGATGGTCTTGTCGATTCACCCAACACCGTAGCGTAAACGGAAAGTCTAAAGAACTTATATTTGTAAAGTAAGTCTTCATACCAAATTATGTAAATTAAAATGCTAGCTACGCCTTATATTTACAAAGTAGTTTTCCTTTCACTGGAAATATAATAATTTATTTTTATCGTGAACGGGGATTTCCCTCGCTTGTTCCCTCTCTGTGAAAACTTGCCTCCTGCTCAGGACGCTACAAGGGAGCGTGGCTCAGAGCGCGAGTTTCGTGGCGGTAGAGCTTTGTTTGTGATTCGTGTCGTGTGCAGCGGTGAGATTTATGCAAGAAAGTGCTGGACTAAAATGCAAAAACAACAAGAACAATTGAGTTCTTAATTGAGTGAAGATGTAATCATCGGTAAGGTAGGACCCACTTTTGGTCTTTCATATTTCCTTCTTCTAAAATGTTTTCAACTCTATTTTCCTTTGCGAGTAGCAGTGGCAAGTGACAGCAAAATTTTTTTAAAAAATAAAAGTTGTTGAAACGTTATTTAATGCGTTAACACTGTCGTCGAATAGATATTGCAAGCAGACATTTTTTTATGCAGCCGACACAAGCGAAGAGGTAGGCAGTTTCGTTTACCCTGAAGGGATAACAAGAGAAGAGGGCGGTCAATGAGAGTACAATGTAAGGGAAGACTTTTTTGGGTTTAGGACAAAGAGTGTTATGGGGTTATTGCGGAGGCCATGTCTGTTTCAGGTCTGACGGAACAGGCCAGTGTTGTCACTTTGGATTGGCAGAAAAGAGCTGAATTGCGCCTAAAAATTGGGATTCTATTCTCCCAAGCATCTACATTTATTATAACCTGTTTATATGTTACATAGTAACCTGTCGTGTTGCCGGGTCCCAAACAAGGATCCTATGTTCTATTATCACGTAAAGGTGTCTACTAACACAAGGGGTAGAACAAACTAGGATGCGAAGTATACACACTGAATGAGAGAGGTCACCTTTACTTATGTTTTTTTTCTTGAAAGCCCCATAGTGTTCATCCTAGCACGTTACGAAGCCAGGTGACCTAATTGTGGTCATGTCAATGTTTCCTGATCATCTTTAATTCATTCTCCATACATTCTCATCGTCACGATTAGCATAGATCAGAACAAATGAGACGAAAATATTCAAAATTTAAATTATGTTTACTTGCACATACAGGTGTTAGAAATTCATTTATCTAGAAAGCCAAGACTGGCATTAACTACAACCATTCCTTTAGGTTGACAACAGATAACAATGGTGTTTTCCTCGGCGCGAGGAAGTCTTGCTAAAAAAAAAAACTAAGTTGGCAGCAGTAGAACGTACCAAACTGACATTCGCTGAAAGTGCGGAATTCTGTCGTCTGCTCACGGCACAAACGTCAGACTGACCCGAAAATTATGGGGGTGGGGGGTTCTAGCCCTTTTCACCTCAATTGCAAAATAAATAAATAAATTTAGAAAAAAGCGATGAAGAATTGACCACAGGGCTCGAGCACTATTCGTTGGATTTTCGCGATGTCCCATGATTGGTAGTTCTTTCTGGAGGTGTGTGCATAAATCAGGGGTTGAAAAAATACAAACAAATAAAAAAACGAAATGAACAAAAATCTAAATGGATGACATATGGTGGGTGGGAGGAGAACGTCTAAGACATAATTATCGCATTGATGGCCGGTAACAACACTTTTGAAAACGTCACGCCACTGGCAAGTAAAGAAGCGGCCTGGAGGGACATTGAACCACTCTCCATGACATAGCCCCCCCCTCCTTTTTTTTTTCTTTTTTACATATTTAAGCAACTAATGGAAATTATCGCACTTTTGTGCCTACCCTGTTAGGAACTCTACGCTTCGCCACTGAGTCCAATACAGGCCTCACACCTCCATCTGGCTTGTCCACAACATGCATACAGTGTACAGGAAAAAATGGGACACGGGACCCATTTGTTAGATACGGATTGACTGTTGTTATGATATTGTTGCCTCGCTGTCTGCGCTGCATAAGTGGTAGCCTTCGGGAGCTTTTTATGTTGATGTCGGTCATCGGCGTGATTTTACTTATCTGAAACCTGTGACTTTTTTGAAATGTGGCTCCGATGTCAACGGCACGGAACATGTGGAGAGCTTGAAGAGAAAGTTGGCAGACGCTGCGAGGCTCCTCGCCCCATAAAGAACACGGAAAGGTTTTCTCTTATCTGTCTTCCCGTCCAAGGGACCCTCGGTGCTCCCTAGCGGAGTTATTGGCAATCGCCAGGCGCTTCTGCAGTCTCGTGAAGACGACACAACCATTTTCAGTTACAAATTCCTGCAAAGCAATTTCTGTACAAATTCCCACAAATTACGCACTAAAAATTGGGAATGGTATTGATCCGTTTCGATCATGCAGTCATGCAGGTGAGATGTTGATTCAGGATTGTTAAAGATTCCAGGAGTTGTAAATAAATTGAATTCCGGTCCAGGAAGAAAATCAGCAAGCGTAAATGTGTTTTGGACAGTAAGGAATCTTTCTCTCTGTAAAATATTTCAATTCGGTCCAGGAACATTTTTTCCCGATCGATTTAAATACGGTCCAGGAACCTTTTTTGCGAATGAATTTAAATATGGTTCAGGAACCTTTTTTCCGGACCAATTTAAATCAGGTCCAAGTCCCGTATTGAAGTCAAACAATACGCAACTTGGACCGAATTTAAATTGTGCGAGAAAAAGGTTCCGGTCCATTTTCGGAACTCAATAGAACTTATGTGTTCCTGAACCTTAAAGAACCCTGTGTTATCTAAGAAAATCACTGCGTATGCTGACCAAGGCAGTCTATATTTCAGTAAATAATAATAATAATAATAATAATAACTTAACAACGTTACGTTTCAACCCTCTATCAGACTTGAAACCAAACTAAAATCAATGGTTTCAACTCTGAGGAAGACCCTGACAGAGGGTTGAAACATCACGTTGTTTTTTGTTTTTTGTTTGTTGCTTTGTTGTTGTTTTTTACTGAAATATAAACTGCCTTAGTCAACGTATGTAGTATTTTTTCTGTCATGGAAACAAGGCTCAATCGTGTTACCACTGATATAAGAAGTTCTAATGCTACTACTTCCTTAGAGGAGGGTGCACAAATTAAAACGAATTATGCACTACATATTGGCACTGGTTTTGATCGGTTTCGAGCAGGTGGTCGGGCTAATGTGAAGTTGCCACAACCATTCTGAATTACAAATTAGCGCAAAACCTCGTGTGCATAGACAACGCGTTTACTTCGTTAACGTCCAAGATCTGAAGAGAGCTGCCGCCACGAACGTGGGTGGGGATAAATAACGGGCGAGTTGTTTTCATCCAATCACATTCAACCTTCAGCCAATGGGCGCAGCTGTCATTCTGCTCGTCTACTCCACGTGGACGTACTTTGCAACTTCAATGTGGAGACCGTGGGAAGGCGGAGGGACAAGGTGACGTAGAGTACATGTGTGGCAACAATGTGGGTTGAGAGTGTATGTTGCAGGTGGTGGGCGCGCTCCGTGGACTTCAAAGCCAGCCGGTCGTTAACGTAGCTAGCGCGTCGACTATACAAATTATACGATAGCGTGCACAAGTTATCCACTACATATTGGCACTGGTTCCCCTTAATGTTTTTGTTATTTAGTGCCGATTGTTGCTATATTTGGCTAATCGCTACGACGAATGTGAGTGACGATTAGAGGAAATTGATGAAGGGACATTCACAAAGAACACCCATGCTCAGGCCGGGACTAGAACCCATGAACTTCGAAACTCGCTCTCGGTCACAGAGTCAGCTGCCAGTTCTCTGGTCAGTGATGCGAGTGGTCCCGGGTTCGATTCAGATGAAAGTTCCTAAATTTTCTTGGCATCGTGAAGATAGGCTATTTCAAGAGCAACTTGAAAGCAGTAATAGCAGGCTGCGGTCTCTAAAGCCAGAAAACACGTGATGCGTTGACCATGCGTCACCAAATGAAAAGCCAATAGGTAGGCCTGAACTAGAGTGGTGCAGGAAGAGCATTTCGCTCGAGCGCCAAATAGTTCGCACGGATGACGCTAGATAGCATAAGGAATCGAGAGCTTCTTCGCTCGAACAGGCAAATAGATGATTGTGGGCTGAAACTGCCAGGATGGATATTTTACATGTACGTGTTTACGATTATTGTCACATTAAAATGATATTCCATTGCGAACGCTCGAGTGTGGGCTAGCGTCAACCATCAAAGAGCTCTCTCAGCACAGAATTTAAGCTGTAGTCAAAAATTATGAGTCGAGTCCACGAAATATTTATCAAAATTTCATGTCACTGTGCAAGTGGGTGCACAAAATGACACAACAATAATTTTCTGGCTATAACTATGTCATAAAAGCGAAACAACATATTTTGACAAAAAACGAAGATTCTTGTTTGAACCACAATAAAAATTATCGGCGACATCCAAGCCGCGGAATTTACGCTAGTAAATACTACCTCAAGCCCTGCTTTCACAATTTCTCAACTTAATTCCGTTGGATTTAGATAGAAAACTATGAACCGATACCAGGGGGGAGGAGCTGTTTTTAGCCTGCATTTATCACTTATCCTGACACCCATGATTTGTGGCTCAGATAGAACGTTCAGAAATGAGTACAGCGCACGTGGTAGTCTCGCGGAGAGTGCAAGCACCCAGGAGAATTACTCTAAAGTAGCGATTCATTTCTTGGATTTCATTTAATCACATTTAGTTGAGTTTCTAAGCATCTTCTCTGTGTTTAACCACTGCATCTTGAATAATAAGACTGGTATGAAGGAAATGATTCTATATGCTTCTTCACAAATGGAATATCTTAATCTGGAATTTTGTTCACTTCTGTTGCATGTTGTCCTTGTTTATGTCGAGGGTGTGTGTGTGTGGTTTCGTTATTCATTTTGAACTTTTTTAGATTTTCAACTCTTTCCTCTAGTAAACCTAAACTACTTAGAAAGGCTTTCTTACATTTCTTATAATTTCCATATTGTTCCTAGAGGTATAAATTTTGGAGGCCAAAATATCGAAGTTTCCTAAACTCCTCAAATAGCTTTTCTCTTCGATTGGGAGTCAGTTCTTTGAAGTATTTTCTGGACAGATACAGTCTTCACCAGGAACAGCTGCTTTCACCGTTTCCTTGCAGTTCATAGCTAATCACCCACTGGTTCCGTTTATACCTCGTCCATTGATTGTGTCTACATTTACTTTGACGTTTCTTCTTGGTAGTGGGGTCGAATTGCCGGAAAATATTTCACTTCTGGCGGAGAACATGCCCTTTGAGGTGCGAATACTACATTCATCCCTGAACCTGCGTAAAATGCCCCAGGTCCCAAGTTTTTAAACGCTCGATTCTCTCTAATGACGTCATCAAAATGGCGGTCATGACGAAAAGTCTATTTCTGAAACTTGTTATGTTTGCAGTTATTCATCATTCATGGCATGGGGAGCATTGTGGAGATTCTCAACCGCCGGGCATGGCGTCAATTACACGGGGCTTCGAGAGGTTCTCCTGAAGTTTGCGACTTGCAGCCCGAACTGGCAAGCACCTGAAATAATGGTATTTCGTTCGCGGTTCGGGCAATTTAGTTTTACTCAGCAATTTTCAATAGGAAATATATTGAAATGGAAATATTCTGATTAATTGGAATTTTTCGATGTCAGAAACGGATCATGCCAATTAAAATCATCACTTACCAAATTAATTTAATGATATTGGACCGAATGAAAATAAAAGATTCCATTAGATCCAGTCAACTTATTTAAATCAAATTTTATAATGTCAGCAAGCCTAGATAATAATCGGACTAATACACTATGTTATTCCATGATTTATTCATATTAATATAAAATTTCAAGACTACACATTGATTAACGTGTAAAGTTTTTTTTTAAAAAAATCGGTAGCTATTTACTAGTAAAATTGATGGGACTTTTAAAAATCGAATTTACCGAACTGTGGTATCACGATGATTGAGAATCACTGGTATAAGGCCATTGGAGACGATCTGCGATGACAACACAGAAACAATTTTCAAGTAATTCAGGAGCTAGATAATGGTATTTCCTTTTTTTCTCGGTATAATGTATGTGACAACTAGTGGAATAACTATCAGTGGCGTCTCGTAGCCTCAATTTTGGCCGGGGCTTATTTTTTAAAGAATTTAAAATATAATGACAATTCACATGAATTACAAAAAATAGGTATTTTTTCTTCTAGACTACAAAACTGGACTTACTTTTTTGAAAGAATTTAAAATGTAATGACAAATTACATGAATTACAAAGAAACGGGTATTTATCTTCTAAACTACAAAACAGGACTTATTTTTTTAAAGAATTTAAAATATAATGACAATTCACATGATTATAAAAGAAACAGGTATTGTTGTGAAACATACCTTTCTACGAACGTTGACTCCTGTTCTTCTGCTCAGCAAATTTTGTTATTACTTTCTCGTTGAAGCCCTCTATGTTTGAAATGTATTCTATCTCTATTGTAAGCAAGTGACAAGGCATTTGGTCTGTCTTGTCCCATTGCATTTCTTAAGCAGGTTTTAATACGCTTCAATGTGCTGAAACATCGTTCAGATTCAGCTGTTGTCACTGGAGTTATTAAAACTATGTTTCTCATTTTTACTGTTTTTGAAAAAGTACCCTCTAAATAATTTTAAATAAAAAATGAATGCAATCTACTCATAGAGTTTATGTTTTTCAACTCTTCACTACAACAAAGAACACGAAGTTACCTCTTCTATGAAGGGATAATAAATCTGGGAAGATGCCTCTGTTTAAAGATTGTTCTCTTTCATTATGTCCTCGTAGAGCAAGTTCATGTCGACCACAGAATTTTAAGCAATCGATAATTCTATTTAATATATGCCTATTTTTCCGGACAATTTCATTGTCTCTTGTAATTGACAGCCTATGTCCTTCATCAATTTGTGTTCGAACATCAACCCTGCCAAACTCACTCAAATATAGCGAATGAAAGCCACCAAAACACTACAGAACAACAGGCGAGATCGAACGCGACGTAACGGAGCTAGCCCCGAATCAGCACTCAAATCCATTGCACTCTCCCCTCCTCTCTCTGCTAGCACGTGACCTTCACTGTAGCGTAGATTGGTGTAGGCCACGCCTTCCTTTGCGACGTGCCCCGGAAAGCGATAATTGACATCAATGCCGCTAGGAGCGCTGTCGTATCCATTGCAGCAGACGATGAATTTACGTGGGTAAAAATCGCCTCTTAAAAGACTGTGTGATAGTTATGCGTTATGGTGATTGATAATTACGTGAATACGTCCGTTTTTCTTTAGGGGCGAAGCCCCGGAAGCCCCAAGGGACGAGACGCCACTGATAACTATGTAGGAAAAACCTAACACACGCGCTTTCTGCATTGTCTGTGGAACTTCCGATTGTTTGCCGGTTTGTACGATGAATCATTATCTTCACAATAACTTATGTCTTCCAGAAATGCACTTTCCAATTCCAATTGTTTCGATAGAAACGCCCGATTTAGACGAAAGCATTTTCGTTAGCATTTTTCTTAACATTACTAAGCTACCGTGTAAAATGAAAAATCTTATGGCTTTTCAGATGCCATGGCATATTTCATGGCATTTCTCAAGGATAGAACCGGCTCTAGTTCCGTAGAATTTTTCGTAGCATAACCAATCAGAAGCGACCTCTAGGTCACGAGTGAAGGTGTAATGGCGGCCGCGTGAGATGTAAACAATGTACCACTTCACAGTTTTAAAAGCCTATAACTATTTAACCGAGAGGAATAACGTTTCGTATAAAACGTTATTAGGTACAAAAGCAATGGCACTGCTTAAATACATACTTTACAACGTTTACTGTACACGTATGGAAGAATATTTTAGTTGTTTCAATTGTGAACACGTGCACTCGCAATACATGGTGTAACTCGATGTGCCTTTCATGCTGTATATGTTATTATTGTGATCGCAAGAGCTAGCCGAAAAGTTACATGAAATTCTTCCGTGTAAAGTACTATCTTTTATAAGATTTTTGGAAGCATTTACGTAGCATTTATGCTAGCAAAAGTGTTAATGAAAATGCTTTTGTCTAAAGCCGACCTTACAAGTTTCCCCAGCATATTGGCCATATTACCTCAAGGCAAGGATTGTATAATTTAGTGCACGTTACGAAACATAGATGGCAGTGCTATTTGCGAATACTGATAAAACAGAGAGATAAGTTGGCCCATGCAGGTGTACAAAAACATTTACAGCTTCATTTTTGTTGAATTGGGAGTTACTATTATCTTGCACCGAAGGGCAGAATTATTATTGAACATATTTACATTAATCAGTTATTTGAACTTGAATACATAAAGACTCTTGAAAAGCTAATATTACAACATCAGAAAATTCCTAAAATCAAGCAAAGGTTACTAAATAAATATTCAATAGGATGATTTTTCTAGTATCATACAATTTCATTATCAAATATTGCGCAAATATACAAGGGTGTAACAATGTATACTTTTGCAAATAGCTAAAAACAAAATATATGGGGACTGGTGGCCGTCAGTAAAACATAAATTTATCGATGTCAATTTGATCATGACGTAACCTTATCAATTGCCTCCTGTCGTCTTTGATGTCGAAAGGGATATTTACTGATAAACCGCCTCCTCATTCAACATTTCAATGTCAGGAAGTCAGTAATCTGTACCAGTTGGTTGTTTAGTAAAACACTTCGTGGAAAACCTTATCTCGACTTGCCGCGTCTGTGCGAGTAAATATACAATTTTTAAGCCTTTGCCTTATCACAAGTGTTGATTCAAAATTCCTCCACTGACTCTTGCTCTCAAAGTCGAAAGCTGCTTAAGTCTATGATGTCATCTTGCAAAGGGCACATTCCTCTTTGTTTTGTGTGGAGAACGAAGGAAATGATATCATGCAAGGATTGCTCATGGCAACACTTTTTAGATTTTTAAGTCAATGTGCGATTAATAAATAGGAATGATGCATTGGTTCATATATGTAAGCCAATGGATATTATATAAGTACGGTACAAATATTTACTTTAACTGTCACAGGTTACTCCTGAGTAAAAAAAAAATATCATCATGAGTATGGGTGATAGATATATGTACAGATAACTGACGAATATAAATAATGCTATAAATATATTTCAGACATTTTCTCTGAGATCATACAGACTTTGAGTTTCATGGTTTATTATTCAGTTTTTAATTTGGATGTAAACACCTACATAGAACATGATTGAGCTTGTTTTTAAGTCCATCTTGTGCAGATAAAGGCTAATCGGGACTGGACCTACAATTTAAAGTGCGATCCGAACCAGTGTGTAACTGCACCACTTACCGAATCCAGGACCGGAGTTCAAATATGGTCATTCCATTTTAGAACAGGCCATACAAGTCTCAACTGTTAAAATAAAATTTGCATAACTTTGTACTGACATAAAAAAAAGCAATATTCACAAGATATTTTTTTGAAATTATGGCTATTTTCAAGCTACTTTTTAACACGTTTTGAAAACGTACAATTCAGGAACCATTTTACACTTATTTTAAATAGTTCCTACTTGCGTGTAAAGTCTCCAAGAGATTTGCCGACCTCCGTGGCGGAAGGGTTAGCACAACGCGCTACGAGGCCAAGGGTGCCGCGTTCAAATCCTGGACTGAGCATGGGTGTTCTTTGTTAGTCTATTCACCGATTTTATCATATCATCACTCATCTTCACCTTCGCGATTAGCCAAATTTGGCAGAAAAGTAAAGTAAAGTAAACCAAATCAAACAACCAATCAAACGAAAAGCACAGATTGAGTGGTGTATAATTAATACCACACCTTGTACAGAGCATTCCCTGACATTCGCTGCGAGACTTGGCGGCAAGCTGCCCGGCATCAGCGCTTGTCTTTCCCGGTGAACGGGTCAGCGACAGTCGCTAGAGTCGGCTATTAAAATTACAGTTTTCATATTGTGTACTAACCTTGACTGCAGAAGGTGTTGAAAATGATGTCCCTCTGCTGCAACACATTCCTGGCATCTCCAAAAGAAATTGGCATTTTCACGTGCAAGTTCGTCTACTGTAGTTCTCCCGATTTTTCGTACAATACTCTCTTTTAACTCACGGATGGTGTGCGGATTGTCTTTGTATACTTTATTTCCCCATTTTTCTTTACATTTTTATTCAGAACTGACCCTGTTACTCTAAACTTTTTTACGAGGTTTAATATAAGCGACTGTCGCGGACCCGTTCACCGGGAAAGACAAGCACTGATGCCGGGCCGCTTGCCGCCGAGTCTCGTAGCGAATGTCAGGAAATACTCTGTATAATAGGTTGACGGTGATTTTGTTTTTATGAATAGGAATGTAATGTACAAAAAGTTAACTTTTTTTGGCGTTTAGCTTTCAGAAACGATTCTTTCAGGAACGGGATACAAGGTGTACAATTCAGATCAAAGGATCTAGGGAAGTACTGTACCGTCTCCCAAAAATGTTCGGAGGTAGACACCCCTGTAGCGTTACTGCGCCACTGTTGAAGTTGAGATGGTGACAACTCATTATTACGGTACAAGACACTCAAATCATAACGTGTGTATCTTTATTATAACCCTTACCCATTAATATATTTCCAACTTTCTCTTTATCCTGGTCTCTGAAATGTACGGGGCTCGAAACAGTCCACGAGATGTGAATCATGCTTCGTGCAACGTTGGGTTTTGTGCAGTGTTCTGAAAACTGTTGATGATTGGAAAAGGTCGGCGGGATAAAATATTGTTATTCCCGGCCATTCTTCCTCTGTGATCACTCTCTCCTTCTCTGCTCTTGGCCCGGCTTTAACTCTCCATCAATTCCCTTTCAGGAGGCCGTCAAAATTGAGTTTTTCCCCAGCAAAAACGAGAGAGAGAGAGAGAGAGGGATTCTGGGACCTCCCTCGGCCTGAAACGAAGCAGTCAGCCACCCCCCCCCCACCCCTTTCCCCCCTCCGGCTCTCCCGCCAGGCAGCCAAGTTTTTAATTCGGTCAAAGGCTCCTTTCGGGCTCTTGGGAGTCAAACCCCGCTCTGTGCTCTGCCAATAAGGTTGCGCGACGGAGGTTTTGGAAAAAGGATACCGCACACCAGGAGATAAAAAGGAAAAAAAAGAGTCCGGCTGCCAAGCTGAGAACATCGCTTTTTTATTTGTATCGTCTCAGCAATAGGTTTTCCGCTTTCATTTTCTGTCATTTGTGGCATTCTGTGAAATCCGAACAACGCCGTACTGTGACAGCAAGCATCGTTTTTTATTGGTTAACATTTAACCGTAAGTTTAACCTCGACTGACGTTGATAAAAAAAAAAGTTTTCTTTGTGTTGAAACATTTTCTATACAGTCCTTTCTGGTTATCATATCGATAACACGTCTAGTTTATAAATGTACATTTCGAGACTGTCCTTCTGTTTGGTTCCGTAAATACATTTTTCTGGAATTCCATGTACATTTTTCTAAATAATTTTCTGTAACAACAAGCATTGTGTTTTGTTGGTTCACATTTAACGTAAGTTTAAAATCGACTAACGTTGAAGAGAAACAAGTTTTCTTCGATTGAAACATCTTGTGTAAAGTTCTTTCAGGTTAATATAATTATCGATAACTTTAAGAGTGCTTATAAATGCACATTTTGAGACTGTGCATCAGTTTCGTTCTGCAAATAACTTTCTCTAGAGTTTAATATCTGTGTCTCTATTTGCTTTTCCCAATAATCTTTCTCTAGAATTTCGTGTAGGCTACTATTTTTCGCTTTCATGACAGCAAGCCTTGTTTATTGCTGGTTAACGTTTAACCATAAGTTTAACCTTGACTGACGTTGAAGAAATAACACGTTTTATTTGTGTTGAAGCATCTTATATGAATTTCTTTCAGATTAATATAATATCGATAACTTTAAGATTGCTTATAAATGCACAATTTCAGGATGTGTATCTAGAATAATGTACTGTTTTTTTTTTGCGTTCAGTTTCTGTTCATTTGTGGCATTCAGTGAAATCCGGACAAAGCCATACTGTGACAGGAAGCGTTCTTTTTTGTTGGTTAACATTTGACCACAAGTTTAACCTCGACTGGCGTTGAAGAAAAACTAGTTTGTTTTATTTTGTATTGTTTTCTTCAACATTTCGTAGCAAATAATATTAATTTCATGGCGTCTTATTTGATCCAAACCACTATGTGCATCTCCCTGGTATCGAACCAGGCACCCCTTGAATTACAAGGCGATGACGGAGACTTATTTTTTACTTCTGATTACCAGACCTAGGACTCAAATAAATACGATTTTCTTCATTTCAGTGGAGCTCGTAATTGCGTGCTGAGTGCCTCTTTACAGCCTCAGCTTTTAACCAAGGTAAGGATATTTCAGTTTTCAGACACGATTTTATTTTTGTTATGATAGTGTGACGGGTTCAGAATAGCCTTAGTGCTGACGCACCCAAAATTTTAATTTCAAATTCAAATTCAAATTGACAATCAGTTTAATTGTTAAAATGTATAGTTATTTAAAGATGACACGCAGGAAGTAAGATATATAGGACACAATCGGAATAAGAAAATTCGGTTTCGGATCCTGGATTAGGAATTTCAATATCTTATCCGGGATTGAAGATTTGATTATCTGATTTAGAATGCTGGTGGATTCGAACATCGTATTCGGGACTCGGGCTCCGGATATCCGACCTAGGATCCATGCCAGGGGTAGCGGGTTCGAATCCAGGTCTGGACGGGTGTTCTTTGTGAGTGTTCCTTCATCACGTGCATCATAGCATCACCTATCCTCATCGCGATTAGAAAAAAATATGCCAGAAAAGCGAAGTAAAATAAAACAAATCAATCAAACTAGAATCCGAGATTCGGATATTCTCTCATTCTCTATCTTGTTATCGTTTTTCTCGCCCATGATGTTAGGTAAACATTACGTCACAGTGTCTCATTCGAAAACTTAAGCTGGCATCCATACACCAAACCTAACACACGTATGTATTCTCCAACCATTCCGTGGCCGCCCACAGTAAAAGGTCTGACGCCGCCACTGTTCCTTCATCACTTTCACCTAAGCATCCTCATCGCTGCGATCAACTTTACGGAGGCAGAAAACCAAATAAGAGACAAGTCTCCACGTGATTTCCCACAAAATGTGGCTTGTCTGCGCAGTACGTTTCCAGATACTCCAGACAACGTCAAAGAAACCTGAAGTTGGATACACTTCCCTGATCTTTCTCTAAGCATGGAGAAAGAGAAAAAAGAAGAGAAGATGTAAAAGAAACAACGTCCATATTAGGAAAATGTGCCTCGAGGAAGTAATATTACCCAATGGTCGCCGATCTTACTAAGCGGGACGACATGGCAGCGAATGAACCAATCGTGGAGCCCGTCTCTGAGAGCTCCGGAACGTGATCTTCCATTGGCTCGCGCGCAACGCTCGTCATTGAGCGCCGCCACACGGACATTTTCGAAAGCTTCAACTAGTCGACCGGGAGCGAACGACCGACGATACGCTGCGTTGCCGTGCCAGTGCGTGTAGACAGAAGCGTTCGCGGTGTAGCCGCCTGATGTTGGGTTCCTCTTTCGACTAGGTGGACGTGAAAATAACACTTTCCACAGACGAGTGTCCTTGGATTCGCATGTGTGTATGGTTGTTCGACATCCGTGGGATTCTGTATATTGTGTGGCGGTACACGTAAACTGTCAGATGGACCGCCGGCGACTAGTGTTGTCATAGCGGTGTTTCGTACCCTCGCAAGATCGTATGTTGTTGTATCTGTGGAAGGAAGGAGGCGCGCCGTTACTGTGCTGTACCACAGATAAAACAACTTCCGCTCAAGAACGTCGTAGCCAGAAGAAAGCCTACTTAAGTGTGTAGTTATGTTAGTGGATCTTTAGTCTGTTTGTATTTTTTTTTCGTTTACGTCCCTATGCAGAATAGTGGCCTACTATAACATCAGCTGTGTGTCATTTTCAAATTTTCTTTTTTTTTCTAGTTTTGGTATATATATTTTTAACGTCGTGTGCATTGTCTTCCCCTTAAGCACGTTGATTCTCACACCCTCCCCTTTAATTGAAAGTGAACCGGACGCCCCAACTGAGTGTATAGTGCTTTTTTTTTTTACTAATTAACACGCGAACAAGCTGCCATTATAGTTTTTTGTCGACGGCTTGGTTTACTAAAAGAGCTTCAAAGTGTTGTTTTTTTGGTGGGAAGTTTTTCCGTATCCAGACACCATGGATGTGTTACCCAGTGGAAGTATATTCCGGGAATTGCAAGACATTCATGACACCGGGTACTTCTCAGCTCAGCCATCACTGGAGGAACATTGGCAACAGGTAAGCAGATTATTACATTTATTATTTTGTTTTTGTAAAGTGACAGTTCATAATTGACATTCCTGACAGGTTACACGGAAAAATTAAGTGACTGAAAGAAAAAAGTGTCGCTGTTATGGTCGTTGGAGGAACGAACCCCTCCCCCCTCCAGTGATTCAGCCTTGTAAAGTACACACATGTGCAGTACGGTTTTTCAGACCTTACTAACAATTACTGGCTAGTGTACTTACGGTGTTTCGGACCCCACTGCAGATCCAGTTCCACCTGTGCATAAACTGTACTTACACGGTCAAATGTGGCAGAAGTTAACCTTTGTACTGGTGCCCCACTCTCATAAATTACACACGTGCTTCTCCTACGTTCACTTCCGATACTAGTTTTCGACTTGTACCGTTTGTGTACACATCATTGACATGTTAATACTTGGCATTTTATGCAAGGACAGGTGGAAAACATTGACTTTTACCTGCAGCACCAGTAAAAAGCATGTTTTTGCAGCACCGTCCTTGCCATAGAAGCTTCACATTTCAGCTTGAACGCATGCATGCCAAGGAATGAACTCCATGTCAATTGTTGACACCGACCATCTGCTTTTTCGAGAGGCACGCCGTGGGGAACATCCCCTTGAAGAGAACTGGGGAAGCCCCAGTGCTTTTATTCCCCCCCCCCCCCCTTATACCTCCATGGTCCAACCCCAGTGGCTATAGGAGACGGGATGTTCGTAGTATACAGTTCATTCCTCCCGCCCCTCACAGCGTTTCATTACTTTTTTATGGCCCTCTACGTGGATATCGACCGCCTCCCCCCCTTTCAACTTCCCCCTCACTGACCAATTGCCATGCATTCATGAATGTCTGGTCAAGCAGTGTCGAGTTATCCTTTTCAACCGATCGTAACTTGTACTGCACGGTCATATGGTGGGTGTAGTAAGCATTATGACTTCTTAACCCAAGCACACACACACAAATGCAGGCTTCCAGTTGAGGAAAGCCTGGTTCTCATTCACTTTATTTTCATTCATGACGTAAGGCAGGGTTGATTATTTATATATCAGATGCCCTTCAACGTAATTCTTATTTATTGTTGCAAGGATGACGTAAAATCTTTCTCTTTGGCAGGGTTGTAGCATCCAACACACATGCTCCGTTTATAAATTTTGAGCTGTTTTTAGCCGTTCTTTCTTTTTTTGTGCTTTCTAAAATTACACTTAAATTATAAACATATTCGTTTCAGCTGTGCCATTTTTAGCGATTATTTATCTTGTGCATTATTTCCACAAAATGATCATAAACCGCAGAGATTGATTGTTTGGTCTATTTTACTTCGCTTTTCTGCCACTTTTGGCCATCGCGAAGATGGGTACGAGTGATATGATGAAACTGGTGAAGGAACGCTCACAAGGAACACCCCATGTGCAGTCCTTGATTCAAACCCGAGATCCCTGGCGTTGTAGCGCGATGTGCTAACCACTCCACCACGGAGGCCCTCATACACTGCAGTGTTAACAATAAGAGGGTTAGCTACAGAACTCCCATTCACCCTTCATATATCAAATATGGTGTATATTCAGTATTATACCTGCACAGTGGCTGCGATTAGGGGGCAGTTGCCCCACTTTTCGCCATTTTTGCACAGAGCTAAACCTTATCTACGAAGGGAAAATACTGTATTTGACCCCCCCCCCCCCCAAGTTTTGGCACCTCCACCCGGCTTTGGAACCCAATCGCCGCCACTGTACCAGCATGTATGACACTTAAGCTTTCTTTTCACTCTATGTTGACAAACGTATTTAATACCTGCTGACCCCCACCCCACTGTAGAAAGGGGTAGCGCGGCCTATCTCTGGGTATATAGGAGTGTCAGCAACTTGCTATATACATCATACTGTGGATAAGATTCGTTCAACAGTGTGACTACTTCCTTGAAAGTAACGAGCGACGTCTAATGACTGATGTTCATTTTTCATTAGCATCGGTTCAGTTCCATGAGTCACACAGTACCCACTTTGGCTTGCATGCGTGATAATTTTTAGTTACAAGACGAATCCTCCTTATGCTGTGAAGTCACCAGTTTCCTTTGAAAATTTGCAACGAAACACAGCCCTTCGTAAGCTTCGCTGCATTGCTCATTCCATTTACAAGGACGTCAATTACATAATTCATGTCCGCATAATGACGTAGGCAGCGTGGCATTCAGTGAAGATAGGTATTATTTTGACAGGTACCAATTTGGCCTACAAGAGCTTTCCGTTAATAACGCCTTTTCCGTTTGTCAATCATTTCACACCTCCGGTTTTACAACAGAAGAAACTTGCATTCTTGTCAGTTTAGATCGTTCAGTGGTCGAATCACGGTTTCACCACCGAAGTTCTCGGTTTCGAGTCCCGGTCTGGAATGTGAGTGTCCCATCATCGTCGAAATTTGCTAAAGTGGCAAAAAAGTCAAAATGAGAAAAATGCAAAGGCGATACTGTATAAGTAATCCTGATGTTTTTCCGTTTCGACGTTTAAATAATATATTCTAATAGTACTTATTTCATGCTTCGAGTTGCCACTGTGCATTTTTCACTTAGAAGTTTCCGTTCTGTGAAGAAGAAAAAAAAACTTTCTTACATTACTTATCATAGCTGCTTTTCTGTATGTTGTAAACACGCAGTATTGCCAGGTCCAACTCGTGCTTCTTAACGTGGATATATATGCCAATTTCCACGAGGAATCACTTTCTTTACTTTGTGTTTTTATCCGTGTTTATGATTTTTATTTTATTGTTGGATATTAAACTTTATTTTTTTATAACTAGAAATTATTTTCGTTAGGTTACTTTACACTTTATTTACTTTCACAGTAATTTATTGTTTGTGGATTTGGGAAGTGCTTCTAAAAGTACAGTGGTATTCTGCACCATAAATTAAGCTCATTACGTTTCATTTATAATGGAGGTGCTACAAACTTAATACTATGTTGTTTTTTTCAACATCCAATTGTTTCCTCACCCTAAATCGTGCATATCCGAAATCCTTGATCATATATACCCTTTCCAACGAGGTATTATACATATTTCTTTTAGAAAGGATTCACACTTTGGGAACCACTGCCCTATTAAAGGAAAGTTAACACATAAGTTATTGATTTGTGCGTTTTAGTTCAAATATTAATTAAGTTTGAGAAAATTTACTGCAGTGTTGCGATGTACGGACTTTAAAAATTTAGTCTTATGTGTTCGAAATTCTTTGACGCTATCATTGCTTTCGTTATCTGACGCGACGATTTCGCGATGAAAGGTTGTAAACCAATTTTTCACCTGAAAAATAAAGGATGCGGCGGTTATGGGTGAAATACGGTATTCGGTATTTTAGAAATTATAGGCTATATACATGTTGAATGTTATATTATTTTAAGGAAAAAAATCCCCCACTTCTTGTGGGCACCCCTGTACGAACTGAGAGCCAAACAAAATTCTTGGTATACATTACTTTGCGACGGCGTTATTTTGAGAAACTCCCGTGATGTGTATACCTACCGGTGTCATACTGTTATGTACAGGACTCTTGTGCCAATTAAGTAACTAGAATAC
The DNA here is from genome assembly GCF_977018435.1 of Lepisma saccharinum. Taxonomy (NCBI): domain Eukaryota; kingdom Metazoa; phylum Arthropoda; class Insecta; order Zygentoma; family Lepismatidae; genus Lepisma; species Lepisma saccharinum. Next base: position 14,307,304 of record NC_139233.1, on the reverse strand, counting down.
TTTAGGCTAGTAACGATCTGAAAAAACAAAAGAATGAAAAAAACACTATTATTATACGATTATTTTGGTCGATGCTTATGGGTTTTCAAAATATGGGTTTACTGTGATGCGCGACTGAAGAAGAAATTTCTGTGAGTCAGGCTTCGCGTGCTACTAGATGACTCACTCTTGGGTTTGACGTGGAAAAATCCTTGGTTTGACAGTAATCATTTTTTCTTCACCCCTTTTCATGTATATAGCAGTTTACCTGCAGATTTTATGCCATTCTTTTATGCGTTCAGTGGCGCCTGTCGATGTTGAAGATGCGAACATATTGTTCAAGGAATTAGTCATTAAGAATTTCATTGTTTTCTAGGGGACAATGGTAGACGCTTAACTGGTAGCTTGGTACTTCGAAAAGCGTGGAAATTCCTTTACTAGAAGCAGAAACAAGGTTAAGGAAATAATTTCTTACTTGTTTTTTCGTCTCTCTCTAGCCGTCTTGTAACACGAAGAATTTTACTAATTTACTTGGGACGTTAAATTGGAAAAGATTATGTTTAAAGACATTGCTGTTTACTCACATTGTTTCAAGGCTCCCCCCCCCCCCAGGACCCATAGTGCATCCCTCCCGCAGATCATATTCCCTATAAAGTATTTAATTACGACAGTGTGTGTATTACTATCCTTACTGAAAGTCACTTTCTTTAGCTTTACTGAACACTTTGCGTGATGTACCTCCCTTTCTTTCATCTAACTGATAGAATATGGTGCATCTAGCAAAAGTGACTTGGAACCAGTTAAAGTAAACATCTAAATAAATATTTTCCGAGTACCCTCTGCCTCATCAAACATGTTGTAACATGGTGCCAACGTGTAAACGTTTTCTTGCACACATTTTATAAAAATGTATGTACATGTTCCATTTTATATTATTTTAAGACCCTGCCCCGCAATTTTGATGGCGCAGTTCCCGCCATTAGCCCCCCCCCCATATTGTTTTGTGTGTAAACTTATTGGTGAAATACTATGTAAATACTGAGAAGAGGCTGTTAGTGACCCAATACTGCAATACGTGGAACAGAACATGGTGCGTAAGTACAGACATGTTCAAATTTCAGATTTGGCGTCCTTTTTCTTTAATAAAAACACCTTATCATTGGCCAAGAATTAGGGATGTATCGTATCACCCTTACAGACATTTTTAATTAGGTAGTGTGTTTATGTGCATATTTCACGATCTTGCAATATTAGAATTTACAGGATAAACGTGATCCATGGCGTAACGGCTCTCTAAGGATCAGGGAGGGCTGGCCAAAGCGGCTTTTTCATTGGGTGACGCGGAAGCTCACATAAATGTAACGTTATATTGTAGAATGTTTGTAATTATATATTACGCCTTTCGAAGAAGAGTCCAAGAAAATACGCTGTGAACACTTCTCAACCGAGTTAGTCACTTTTTTTTATTATTTTCACAAGACATGTTTGTAAAAATAACAATTTAACGACACATGTCGCTCTTACCTACCTTATAGGAGATCAATTTTAATGTTTTATTGTTGTTCATCCCCGGCTCATTCGGTACTTGACTAAACCCATGCGCCCTCTCTCGTTTGGTTGTCTTGGACTTCATTGAATTATTCATAAATTAATGGCATTGTCCTTCTTTCTCAAAACATTACTTGTTGCTGTCTCCGTACAATAGCAGAGACTGGGCTCTCAAGGGAACCGTAAAACTGTTTTGTGCTGGGCTCCCCCCCCCCCCCCCCATGTGCGTGAAGCCACAATACACCATTGAATGAATTGATGGCGCACTCTGAGGAGGGAAAAAAATAAAAAAGAAGAGGGAAAAAGTGGGTTCTCTTGAGGCCACCGCATTCCTAAAGAACTCGTCATGCTGGAAGTGTTGAATACATTCGCCCTTGAGGCATACGATTGGGTAGCTGGCTGTTCGCTGATAACATCCAGTGCTGCTGAGAGTCCCCCCCCCCCATCCCCTCTTCCCTCCCCGTCTTCGCATGGCTACAAATGCATATGTCCTTTGCGGCCTATTGTGTTACTTGCATTCCTTTCAGCCACAGATTATCCATTCTTAATCCACAATGGGATATAAATGGCTTACACGTCACGAAGTCTGAGTTCATTTTTTTTCTGTGCCACTTGTCCAGTGTACACAAGCAGCAGTGGCGCTGGCGTATGTCTGTTTGGGGCGAGAAGTGTGTCGGTTAATCTTTGTAGTTTTATTACAGACAGTAATTCTGGTTTTTACCTTCTTGCCCACATCGTTAGCACGTGGATAAGTAACAGAATCGGTTGAGCTGTATTTGTGAGTTACTCCTACATATGATAATTATTAAACATCTCCAAAATATTTCTTTAGCACTACATATGCTATTTATTGTCACTTTACAACCATTTTCTTGTACTATGTGTCACTGCTGTTCACATCACTGTCCATCACAATCCAGTTCAATCTCCGAATCACCTTCTCTTTGCTCTACATTACCACAATCGCTGACTGATCCCTCATCACTGATATCATCGCCTTCAAAGCACCAGCTTAGAACGGATAAGTTAAGCGTCTTTTCAGGCAAAACAACGTCAGAAAATGTTTCAGGTTGTTCTTAAATCCGCGTGGTCATCGTCAAACTCAAGCAGAGTCGAATTGTTGAATGGATGTTTGCAAAGTAATTTAAGACACCCATAATTCATATCCTCCATGCAAATTCCCTACTGGGTATTATTGAATTTTGGACTGCCAGAGTGTAGTTATTTGAAGAAATAAATGACACTTAAGCAAACTTAAATGTTCAGACTTATATTTAGAAGTGAATGAAATGTAGTCAAATGAAATTTCTGTCTCAATCTACAGTAGATATTATGTAAAGTTCGTGTGCTCAAATGCTGATTAGTACACCCTATTATTCCCAGATACTATAAACCTTTTCGAGCAGGCCTCATCTCCAGGAAACTATCAACTCGGGGCAAGCCCCGGCACCTAACGACCTGTTGGGTGAGATGAGTCAAGGCAATGATACTATAAACCTTTTCCTGCTCCCCCAACAATAGGCAATAGTTAGGCTGGATAGTTCGATGAACTAACCGACCTCAAACTATCCCAATTATTCCGTTATTTAGTGTACTACATATATACTCTCCATGCAGCAAATATTGTAAGAGCTTCACATTGCCTCAGGAAGAAAACATTAAAAATGCCCTTATTCTTCTGAGAGTAGTATTTTGTTTGGGGTGGTATAATTGTAAATATTATTGTAAATTCATTTTCTACAGCAAATGTAGTGCAAATAATTCATGGTTATTATATGTAATATGAAAAACCATTGCCATCTAGTGTTGTCCACGGGACGAGACGGGACAGGCTTTTAAAAATTCGAGACGAGACGAGATTTATCATGTGAACCGAGACAAACGAATATTTTCGAGACGAGACAGGCCAAAGTCTCGTCTCGTGGGCAACACTATTGCCATCTATTGATATAGTTCTGTATTACTCCATTGCCTTTTGTTTCCGCAAATTGCTTCTTTTTGGGTGCCTTTGTATCTCGAAATTCTCACATTTTATGCAGTAAGGAACTCTTTGCGACCTTTGATTGGACAGGAATAGTGTACGTCGCAAATTTTAACAATCCTCCAATTTAGAAAAGCAGCTCATAGTCTTTAACTAAGAAATAATTGCATGTTTCCAAATACGTGCCTCTGTGAATAAAACGAATATTGGGCCGAAGCGAAAGTGATTTGGAACTTTGGCCTAACCTTGCTATCTTGGAGCCATAAATTCGGTTGTAAGTCGAGGTATTTGAAATTGCCAGGGAGCTCAGCGTTGCCAGACAGTAGTGAGTGTTTACCTTTCCCCGCCGATAGGAAATGAGGATTTCGTGAGGGGCGCTCGCTCTGTTGGCAGTGTTTATCACGTCTCGAGGCGTCCTGGATTTTGGTGTTTGCAGAAGGAATTCTTTGAAGTTGATAAGCTTAGTCTTCCGAGTGCTTCGCTTATTCCGGTGCTTCAAAAATTAATGGGCGATGTAATCGAGAGGTTCCCCCAAATTAAGCACATTCCAAACGCTGCTAAATAAAGTTGAGTGATGTGTTTGCTCATTATCAGACGAGTTTCGCGTTAGTGGCGAACGGGTCCTTGTTGCTTCAGAGCTTCTATCTTTTTTTAACTGAAAGGCGAATCTTGTTTAGAAACGTTATCTTCAAAACAAAAATACAATTACATCACACGAGGCAAGGTCCAAAGAACCAATAGCAGTTAAGCAAGTCCGGAGAGTAAGGAGATTGTAGGACATTTCCATTTGTAATGCCAGCTGGTTTAAGGCCCTAGCATGAAGGAACGAATCATGGATCACATCTTCAGTTTCGTTCACGCGGGGTGTAAGGGGTAAACCTTTCCGAAGACATCCAATTGCCAACCTCTCTTCCACACCCTGGACTGCATTTTGCAGACTAGCGAGGCTCTGGTGTCTGGACTCTGTGGGGCTCGTGTTGTGTCGTCTATGTATATGTTTGTGTGATTGCATCTTCATTCTCAGTAGTAGCGTCGTCGCCTTGTAATCAAGGGGCCCCGAGTTCGATACCTGGTGGAGGCACATAGTGGTTCGGATCCCACTTTAAACTGTAGGTTCAGTCCCGATTAGCCTTACTGTACATAAAGTGGACTTAAAACACCAAATAATTATGTACATTATGCCTCCTCATCCATTTCTTCTTGTCACCATCCTGAACTTCGTGATTAGCCGAAAATGGCAGAGATCGAAGTAAAATAAATCAATCAAGTTTCGTGCACCGTGAGTGAGTTGTGCCATTTTTCTGTACTACCCCCCCCCCTCGTTAATTCAGGAATTTCGATTGCTGTGCTACGGGGCTTCCGTAGTTAATACAGGGGTCTGTATTATACTAGCCGACCCCCGTGGCGGAGTGGTTAGCACATCGCGCTACGAAGCCAGGGGTCGCGGGATCGAATCCCGGCCTGGGCATGGATATTTGTGTGTGTCCATTGATCAGTTTCATCAGGTCATCACTCATCCCCATCTTCGGAAATTAGCCAAAAGTGGCACGAAAGCGAAGTAATAAAGCAATTCAATCAATCTGTTATAAGTAGCATGCGAAGTTTCATCTTCATAGAAGAATTTTATTGCAAAATTCTGATTATGTATTGAACATATTTTGCATAAAACAAAACAACACCGGATTTGTTAAGTTACATTTCCTTCGTAAAGTTAATATTCGTATTTGTAAAAGCATATACGTGGTAGTATCAGTTTTACCAAATCTTTCTCATTTTTTGTATGTGTTAAAAGTGATTGCCATGACTCGAACCTGTGACCGTCGGTGGTGTGATTGGTGCTCGGCCACGGTAGCAACTAAACCGATTTCGTAATTATATTAATTTAAATTATTGAAGACAGTCACTTAAGGATATTAACTTATTATATTGACCATATGACCAGGTGACGAATGTGACTGTTTAGTTGCTATTACAGGAACCTTTCGGCTAAAGGCCTTCCTAGTTGAGGGGGACTTAATAGAGTTACGAGAGTATTGTTTCGACACATTACGACTTGCATATTCTTGGTGCATCGCTGCACACCGCTGATGTCTCGTGAGATCTTAGTGGATACCTAACGGTTAATACGAAGCCTTCTTAATTTCATTTGACCTTGGCATCTGCTGGCATGACGTCATGGAAGTTAATGTACCAGACAGATGTCTGCAGCCACTCCTACCGCCCTTCTTTCGCGCTCCCCTTTAGCGGAACATCCTCTCCCTTATTAGAAGCTCAGGAGGTAGAATAGTTAATATTTAGCCTACCCCCTACTGTATTTATGTGAACTAAAAAACGTTTTTCTTTTTACTTTGTGGTTGATTTCCTTTCTGTTTGTGCACACACTAAAGTCGGCAGAAAAAAAATGTTAGGAGCGTGGTAATAATTACATTCACGGTTGTCTGCAACGGAAGGTTGTTTATTTGGGTGCTTTTTTGTTATTTGAAGGACACATTGTACACAGGTATAAAGTGTTTGTCAACCACCCAAAATATTAGCATGCAATGTTAATTGGACATTGTCCATTGTTTAGTGCATTTTACTTAGTGTAACACTACATTTTTCGTCTTCAGTTGAAATAACATGTTACTGTTATTTCATTCCAAAAGTAATTCTTTACCGTTACTTTGCATCCAAAAGTAACACGTTACTGTTACTTTGCATCCAAAAGTCATGCGTTGCCGTTACTTTGCATCCAAAAGTCATGCGTTACCGTTACTTTTCATCCAAAAGTCATGCGTTACCGTTACTTTTCATCCAAAAGTCATGCGTTACCGTTACTTTTCATCCAAAAGTCATGCGTTACCGTTATTTGCTTCCAAAAGTAATGTTACCGTCCGTTATTTGCTTACAAAAGTAGCACGTGATCTTTACTTTTCATCCAAATCCAAAAGTCATGCGTTGCCGTTATTTCCTTCAAAAAGTAACACTATACCGTTATTGCTTCCAAAAGTAACACAATGCCGTTATTTGCTTCAAAAATTGACATGATACCGTTACTTTCCATTCAAAAGTAACACGTTACCGTTACAAAAAGTAATATGTGACCGTTACTGTGTCAGACAATGAAAGTAATGTGTAACTGACACTATACATGATGTCTAACTAATTACACCAAGGTGACATCTGTATGCTACAGTGGTGTTTTCTCAGTATAACTCTCATGCACAAGTTCAAAACAACGCAACACAAGGTAACGCAAGTGAAGTAACTCAAAGTAACCTAGTACCGTTATAATTACTATAGTAATTTCGGTAATTACTTGCGTTACATTATACTCTCAACTCTGGTCAATTTTTAATGTTGATTCTAGCAGCTTTCTTTGCATTCTTGTCATTCCCCGTAAAAAAAAAGTTAGCAAGCATTTAGAAAGAAATATGAATTCCAAAATCTTCCAGTTATATCGTGTATGTTACATCTGCTCGGAATCTGTTCTTCACCCTGTATCACGTCCTCTGCTTTCATTTGCACCAACATTCCCCCAAATGTAAAACAAAATGAAACTGTGCATTGCGTTTTCCAATTTCTCTTTGAAGTTCACTCTTGGGATGGGAAAAAAGTAGAACTTAATTAACTGCCTTTGTAATCTGTTTTAAGCACCATACAAACATTTGTTGACCCCCCTCTTATTTACGCTGATAACATCATGGTTAGGTATTTCGACAAAAATAAACAGGTTTCTTTTAATAATTAAAAGCTATTGCTAGTTTCTGAATTTCAAAATTTTGTGCTTCCATTGCCTTAGAAATATCAGATTCTACCATGTTGTGATTTGTGGGAAACTGTCGACAGAGGGCAGCATGATGGCTCGTTTAGATTTTGTTTCTTCATGTCCATTATAAACCGTATTAGGTGTGTTACATCTGAATACAGAAGGATTTTTTCTTTATCGCCGTAACATTTACCATATTCTTGTGTTAGGCACATCCTTTGGATATAAGTTCTTGGTCTAAAGGTTCTGTCCAGGCAACGACTTTGGCTAAATATGTATCTATTTCTAAGATGATTTTAACATAAGTAAAAGTGTTTGTGTTTGTGTACGTGGTTAATCTGTTGGAGTAAATTTTATGTTTCAGGTCAAATATGTTTCTTATGTCGCTTAATCTCTGTGATGAGGATTGGTGTGTGAAACGATTAGATGTAGACACTAACTTGAACTCGGGACTGACGGTGGCGACATCGTGTGTCCAGCGATCAAAGCAGTTAACCACTTCCAATAGCATTTTGTAGTTACTACTATATCCAAGCAGAGTTAGAAATTAATCAATGAATTTGAGATAATATAAGTCACCAACTTCAAGAAATAAATGTAAAAAGCATTGTTCGTGTACACTGGCGTATTCCCCACAACATTAGGAGACCCAGAAAACTTTACCCCTGCAAATCCCCTAGTAACACCAGTACATATTCAACTAGAACGATATTTCCTATTTGCATATGCAATCCTACGATCGATTCCAAATAAATTGGGAGGCTGGTAGGGCTACAGGCCTCCCGAAAGTTTGAGAAAATCAAAATTTTGACATAAAAATCCGGATTGATTGATTTGCTTTATTTTACTTCGCTTTCTGTGCCACTTTTGGCCAATTTGCGAAGATGGGGATGAGTGATGACATGATGAAATTGATGACTGGACACTCGCAAACATCCATGCCCAGGCCGGGATTCGAACCGGGGACCCCTGGCGTCGTTATGAACTCGAAGAGAACGAAATGTGTGCATTCAAACCTACATAAAACTACCCCGTTTACCATTTTTGTCTCAGAGTTGAATTTTAGTATAGTGTTGTGTATCTATCCACATTTACAATTCAAGTATTCCCGAAAGAAAATCCTGCGTACGTACCCCAGTGTATTTTGAAGATCATAAAACTGCTAAAATTAGTATATATTCCTATGTAAATGTTCTTGCACGGTCGGCCTCTAAAGTGAATATAAACTCACTCACAAGAGAAAAGTATACAGGATTCCAACACAGACCCATCTATATCGAGGTCGGGAGCCTATTCATCATACTCGCCCAACGAGGCGTGCATGCATGTGTGTAGTTTAAACATCTGAGAGCGGTAGTGCGATTACTCCCCTGCACCCCCAAAAGAACTACGCCGTGCGTGTGAATGGATTCTAAACCACTGTAATTCTCTCCATAGTACTGCGTATACTCACTTGAATACGGCATTTGGTGCAAGGAACATGAAAGAGAATCAAGTAGAAATGGAAGTCAAATAGAACGAAAAGGTAGATAGAATGTACAACATTGCAAAGGATGTAAACCATTTAAACGTCATTTGTATGCCATTTCCCCCCCCCCCATTCTTTTATCACACAGGAAGGCACGCCTACATTAAATTGTCCCATTAACATTATTATACTAATGCTCAGGAAAATGAGGCGCTGTAAACTCATGAACCGTTAAATGGAATTATTCTAGCAGCATTTTACTGACGTTTTCTGTTACGGCGATAAAAAAAAAAAGATAATGCCGGATGCAGCTATGTTGAGGCTATGCTGTGCAGTAAGCAACAAATATAACATTTTACGATGTGTGGGTGGAAGCCTGAACATGTAAGTTGACTTTTTGGAGATTTGCCCTCAGTGTGTGCTCGGGTAAAGGAACTGCAGGGAAAGTACTGCACTTGGCGCTCGGACTAGGCGCTTTTCTAGGGTCTCACTTATCTCACAAGCCTCAACCAACATCTCCGTTTTTCGCCTTCTCTGCAGCTTCGGGACTTGACTAACTTATGCTAAGAGAAGTAAACCTATAATAACAATGAATGCATTTCGGCAGACGTCCGAAGGCAAAGGCGGGAATGTTGGTTGAGGCTTGTGCGATGAGTAAGACCAGCTTTTCTCAATATCGTGCATCGTGTCCCCTCGCGCGCATATGGTGAATGTTTTGCTTTAGACCAGTGTTTCTCAACCGCCGGGCCTCAACCCTGTACCGGGCCCTGACATCATTAAAATCAAATTAATAATATAATTGAGTTTTTCGAGTATACGAATTTAATCGATTTCCAAATTAGAATATTTCGGTGTTCAAACTACAAAATGCCAAAAAAAAATTCAGCATTTTCCAAATTGATTTAATGATGTTGTCTAAGGAAACTACAATATTTCATTACGTCTAGTGGATGACAACTAATTTAAACCTACTTTTATATTTGTCATGAAGACTAGGCATAATCGAACTTTTACTTTGCATGACTATGCCTTAATTTCAAAGATACATATTAATTAGTGCATAAAGTTAAAAATGTAAACCAGTAAAATTATTAATGGGGTCGGAGCAATGAGTTTTAAAATCGTTTACCGGACCGCGGTTTCACGAAGGTTGAGAACCACTGCTTCAGACTGAAGGGGCCCGTGTCACTTGTTGCTTAGAGGGAGATTTCACACCGAATCGGCAAGCGATACGCGATACATGCCGCTTGGGAATCAGCCAATCAGCAGCAACGTTTCACACCGTAGCGGCGGGAGAGGTCGCACAAGCCTGCGTTCGATTGGTGAAACGTTCTGCTGATTGGTTCGTTCCCAAGCGGCGCGTGTCGCTTCGGTGTGAATTCTCCCTAAGAGAACAGACAAAATATGTAAACAACACTGCATTCTCTCTTTCTGAGCAGCTCACAACGCCTAAAGCCTTGCTCTCCTGTGGCAACGTAAGACTGGATCTGATAAAAAGTTCTTGACCACGATGTTTATCCTGGCCTTGAAAAGGAAAGTGCGTGTTCAACTGTTATTAGTTCAATCTCTTCTTTGTACTTGGAGGCTTGGCCGGCAGATGTCACTGCGAGTGTCATTGAACCATTGCTCGCTTGTTTTTGTACACAGAACTTGCACTGTTACACAAATGCGTAACCTAAAAACGTACGTAAATACAAGCCGCAAATGCGTGTCAATATGTTGCAGCAAGAGCGAGATCAACTACGTGCGTGTCGCGAATCAGCTACGAATTCATTCCTTTTTTGCGTGTCTTGATTTTTATCAGACTGTGTAAAAAAAAGTAAAAGGGGAGGAAGAGGAGGGGGGAACAAAAATCACACGGCTGGATTTTTCTCACGCCACTAAACTGTGAGGATAACGTGCAGACCACGTGACACCGGGAGCAAAGTTAGCATGGGTCGATTAGCATGCGATACAAGTTGGGTCGGATTCCCCCCCGTACGCGGTCAAAAATCTGTGCGTTAGGTCACTGACTGCACCCTTTAACCACCACAAAGTATGTTAATAGAACGTTATTTCGTAAGGCAAAGTGCGTGCATGGAAAACTTTTATTTAAGAATCTACTGCTGTTTCCATAATTGTAAGTTTATTTGCTTAAAAATACTGAACTGATGCCGCAAGTATTGTTGTCATTAATGCCGTGGTAGTAGTGATTGACTAGAATTATTATCAGTTGCCAATACACATAACAATTACTTGAAATTATTTGATTTAGTAGACTATAATTGACGGTCAAAAATTGAATCCATAAATTCCCGTGTTGTTTACTCAGGCTCAAAAATTTGGTTCCCAGAACCAACTGTTTTGGCATTCTCACATTTTAATAAATAGAATTAAACATTTTCATCTCATTATAGTATGACACATGCATTTGTGAGACGTGTGCGTGTATTGATAAAACACGTAAACTGTTCCAAGTTTGTAAACTACCAGAAATAAATTGGAATCTGTGCTTAGGAACAGTAGTACGGTAGTAATATTAGCGGAAGGATACAGACAATTCTCGTGAAATAACTCCTTGACTAAATGCTTGTTGTTACTTTTTACTATTCGATTTGATCAAAAGTGACTAATTTTTATTAAGTTTTGACGCGATGGTTTTCACAGTGATGGTTTTGTATACTTGTTGTACATACAACAATGAAGTATGCACTGGACGGTTGGAAAATATTTTTTACCATTGCTTTGTATGTGCTAAATGGGCCTTTCTGATGACATAATGGTAACGTTTTCGCCTTGTAATCAAGAGGTTCCGGGTTCGATACTCGGTGGAGGCACATAGTGGTTTGGATCCCACTTTAAACTGTAGGTCCAGTCCCGGTGAGCATATCTGTGCATGAAGTAGAGTTAAAACAAAAGCTCAGTACAGCTTAACCTACGATTTTTTAGATTAATGCAACGTAGAAAGCGTTGTTTCTTTCTTGGTAGTTGAGCAGCCCTAACTCGTAGTTGTTTGACTACAAGGGATATGCAATAGTCCGGTTAAAATCTGACGTCGAACTCAAATATTTCCGAAGTATGCTTACACGTCATTGTCTTCCTTGTAACAATATAAAGAAATCGTTCTTGGTTGCTAATATATCAGGAATATTATCATGTTTTATTTTCTAAGCTAATGGTATGCCTCTCTTTAGCCCAGCTTTCATAAGTGCAAAAGGAAATATATACATGTAACGATGGTATAATATACTCAACCACTAAGAAAATAAACGATAAACCCCCTCCCCCACGAAATTCATGGGTACTGAAATACATCATAAAATCAGATTCCCGTTTTTAGTCAACGAAAACGTATTATTCATTGTGCTTCCATAATTTTAGTGTGCATACTAACGTATCCTTTTATTTTCCTCCCTATGTAAAAGACTTGATGTTTTTCAGTGCATTTGGGTTCTGTGTATTTTGTCGATGTTGTCGTTTGTACTTCTATTTAATGGAATGTAAATTGAAAACGATAGTAATAAACTATGTAAAAACACACACAACAGCGACACTTGGAGTTGAATCTCGAGTTAGTACATGCATTAGTGGCATAACTTTTTGAAGTAAATGGTGATTCGGTCCAAGTTTTACATGAAGCTTCCAAAATGCGGCTGCTAAAAGTTGCCTGGTAAAATTTCAGTAACCACCAAACGTCTCTAATTCCCTTATTTTCTTATTTTTCACATTGATACTTACGTATTCTGCATTCCTAAGGATTCTTGAAGGTGGCATTTCGTTTTTTCCACGCAAATAATCTCAATTTTAGACATATCGAGTAATTTTTTTATGTTCGCTTTCGCTTGCGTTACACGCAATATGGCGGAGAAATCTTGACTAGCGTTGTCGATGATCAGTGGTTATTCAGTGTTGCAATCTCCTTCATCGAAAAATACCTACTTTCGTGTTACTGATTTTGTAATTTGTTTCCAGGTTCGAAAACCCCACGAACCATGCACAGGTAGCCCCACGAACCATTCACGGATAGCCCCACGAACCAGTCATAAATAGCCCCACGAACCATTCATAAATAGCCCCACGAACCATTTCCGGTAAGGTTAGGTTAGGTAGGGTCACGTATAGGTTACAATAGTTAAAAATTGGTTTCGGAAAAAAAATATGTGTAGCCCCACGAACCATTGACACATAGCCCCACAAACGTACCTTCTTCAGTTACAAAAACACGTATTTGGAAACACTGACCGGGCTTGACCGGGATTACGTCATCACACACAGGCTACATCCACCTGGAAGTAAATGGATGCAAGAGCTATCGTGCATCGGTGACACATTTATATCGAAAAATAGATGATTTACCGGCAAAATTCAATGAACGATGCGAGAAAATACTTCCCCGAACTTCCACAATTATAAATAAACTGCATTCGGTAAGTAATTTCTCCTGTACCATTGAAGACATACGTTTTGCGGATACGAAAATTTTACCAGTTGCCTTGTACTTCTTTGCAAACAATTCCCTCTGTTCGTGCCACAAATAAAGTTGATTATGAAAGCTAATTGAATTCCATATCATAGTAAACATTGCTGTCATTCTGTTTGTTGCGTGTAACATTTCATTTCTGATTTCTTTGGACTAAACGCCAGTTGATTTATGAACTAAGCACATGCCATGCGTGCGTCTGCAATGATTTCGGTCAACACTTCCACGCAAGCAGTCATGTTGTGTTATTAGCTGTTTTAAACCTGCGTTTTTTAAATTCTAATCACAAATATGGTTGTACTACTATACTTGGACTACCAAGAAAGGTTAAGTATTTTCCCTTGTCTTTATCATACTTCACCTGTTCTCTGCGAAATGTCATGCTCAATAATATTAATAATAATAATAATGTGTAAAATACCAGTCAAGGACTTCAGATTTCATCAGCTTGATCTGACAGTTTTATGCTACAAATCTTGCATTCCCTCTATTATTTTGTCATTAATCTCTTTTATAAAATGGCTGCCTTTATACAAATTTTAGTGGTCTTCTGTAGCAATAAAAAGGTAATGAATGCATGTTCTTATACGTATCTGTATTTTGCACTACATTTTTTCAACGTATTCGTGTCATGATAATTATCATTATTTTTCTTAATAGTTTAGTAGGATCTCTTCAGAGATACGTACCTGCTTACCTAGTCTTGATAGGTAATAATCTACTATTATTTTATCTATTATCTATGCAAAACAATAATTCTGTTAAGTGGCTCAGTCGGTAACGCGTCTGACTACCATGCTCAAGGTCCCGGGTTCGATCCCCGGCCGGTTCAAATCCGGGAACTTTTCTAACGTTGGAAGCGGCCCCGGCGCCCACCCAGCGTCGAATAACATGGGTACCTGGGGGAAACCCTGGGGGGTAAAGGCGGTCAGGGGCGTGGTGCTGATCACATCACCCCCACTCACGATCAAGAAAGTGTGGGGCGTTACCCCCACACCCCCTATACGCCTTCATGGCGTTGTGCTAAGCACAGGGGAACACTTTACCTTTACCTTTAAATGTTTTACTCATTGAATGGGATAATCTTGCTCGAGAAAGGTTACGATGTGGAGGGGAGATTCGCACCTCCGTGGCAGAATGGTTAGCACAGCGCGATATAACGCCAGGGGTTCCGGGTTCGAATCCCGGCCTTAGCATGAGTGTTCTTTGCGGATGTCCCTTCATCAGTTTTCTATCGCTTAGCCAGAAGTGGCAGAAAAGCGAAGCTAAAAACAAAAATCATATCGAGAGGCTGACGCTTGTGTCTTTTCAACGAAGATTGCCCTGTTACACATCACAAGCACCAATCTAAAGATAATGGTTAAAAAATAGTCAACAAATGATGAAAATTTTTTTTTTTTATACCAAGACATTTCTGTTGCGACTAACGATTGCAAATATTAGTCGCCATGATTCTTTGTTCGTGATACGAAGTGGCGTGCCCGTGGGGGTGATGGTGGGGCTCCTGTCCCCTCCCTTTGTCCCAGTATTCCTTACAAAGGCAGGAAAGGAAGGCAAAATGATGCCTGGCCACTAAGAAAAAACATACGTAACCTCTCTTTCGAAATTTCTGGCACGCCACTGGTGATACGCGATACAGAAAAAAACATCCATTATTATTTTCCAAAATAGTAAAGATGAGAGATTCTTTAAGCAGTGCAAAAAGATTTCCCAGTCCTAGATTGGTGTTTAAACAATGCCTGGAATGTAAATAGAAAGAAATATTTTCAAGTTTGTTGTGTAGGAATGGAATGGAACATGACACGAAAATCGTGAGCGAGTTGTTCACGACATAAACGATGTAACTGAGCTTCCTCCTGTAAAAATTAAACCGGAATAAAGTCTTCCAGGACCATTTGGCCAAAAAAGGGGGGAGGAGAGAAAGAGAGGGCGGAGGAAAAAGCACTGACCAATCCGCTGTTGTCGTTATCCATTTGGGGACCATATATTGCCCAGGTTGTTGTTTTAGTGTTGTGCGTCACCACACAAAATTACTTTACTATCAAACCCAGGATCCCTTGCCTGTTGTATATCCCCCCTCACTTCCCCCCCTCTTCCTCTGCCAAAGCGTTCCGGACTACTTTATGTTTATGACCCCGAGGCAACCGGGGAGCTATGTGAAAGGACCGTATGCGTGTGTGACTCAATGTTGGCCCAGCTTTAATACATCTACAAAACAAAGATTGCCACGTGCTTACAATGAAAGGAATTACAGCTCATTGTTTCTCTTATTCGCCATGTACCTTTATTGAAAGCACAGTTAGACTGAAAATGATGTGACGTCATTTTCCTACAGTGTTCCGAACTATTACAAACTATAACCTTCAATGTACGCTGCCACAGTGCAAGACAACGAAACCTATTCTACACACAGAGATCAAGAGTCAGTGTGTATAGGTTTTCACCTGCAGTGCAGGACACAGTGAACGAACTATTAAAAACTGTAGAATGTGACATATTCACAGAATCATTTAGTACCCTGAAGAAAAAAAAATACATCAACAAGTTCATAAATTAGTGTAAATATTGTGTATATACGTAGATGTTCCTTTTGTATTTTATTTTCTTTTTTTCTATGCATAGTACAACATAATTGGGATATGCATCCTCTGCTGAACTAATAAATAATAATAATGAACAGTTTGTAAAACAACGCCCAAAGTAATGAGCTGAGAGGAAGATGAGAGTGGCATTTTCTGCGTGGGTAGTCAGTCATATTAATATACCCCTAGGTGCCGAACAAAATAGTGCATATTTGAGCAAAAAATACATTTATTTATCTTGTTTTATTTATTTCCGATGGAGCTCTGACCCCCCACTCCCCCAGTCCCAGTTAATAAAAGGACATATGCTTTATACAGGACTTCCATAACGTTACTTAAGGATCAGTGCAGTAAAGGTCACAGAATACTCTTCTTGATCATACGGTGTTATATTACTATGCGTTTGGAATTGAATATATGCTCTTCGACTGGTGTTATTCTGTGCATTGATTTACTGTCTTGGCACATCTGTTTAGTGTAGCTTGTGGAACATATAGAGTTAGTTACTTTTAGGAATCATTGCTGAAGACAACTTGAAACCGATTGGAAGTCTTTTCAAACCTCACTATTGACGATTTAGATAAGGAAATGTGTGGCACTAAATCGGCAGTTTCAGCATTGTAAGAACTTATAATAGAAGCCATGAAACTGGCTTTGGAATACTTTGAACCCGGCCTTATTTATCTATTGTAGTAATTTCCAAACCTAGCTATGGAAGTGCAGCGAAAAACCATCTACTATAAAAAAAACATCTATACTGTAGGCAGTGCTCCGTGCTGTAGGTTCCAAAAGCATTTTTAAGGTTCTTCGGCTTGTTTTTGTCTTAACATTTTCTCTTACCGTATATATTTCCTTACTTTTGCTAAATTGTGCTTTGAAGGAAACATATCGCCAACAGTTTAACTAATTCGGCACCAAAGAACAGGTAACACATGAAAATTGGAATCAAATTCACATCTCAACAGTGTACTTTGTTAGCTGCTTGTTTGGCGCGCACTCTGGTGGGACATTTATAAGTATGCTAACATTGCACGTGCATTAGCCTTTCGATTACGATACGTGCTATCGACATGCCTGTAATTTTCGACCAGTAACTATCTGTAGAGTGTAAGCCTTCAACAGAGCATGAGATTCCATGCTGTGAAAATGTCTTGAAGAGAGACACGAAAAGGGCATGCAAACGGCCACCCTCTTAGAGCCAGGTATTTAGCGCCATATTCCGAAGCGTTGGTAGAAAGCACCTTCGTTTACATTTCAAATTAAGGTCGGTTTAGAGGCTTACACCAATGGTACCTTGTTTGTGCGTCGCAAGGGGTCAACGTACAGTTAGGCTCATTAGAAGCTCCATTGCAAACAACGAAAAGCCTATGGAAACCTCTCCCAGTTGTGGCGGATTTATTCTCGAATGGAAGAGGTAAAAAAAAGGTGCAGCCCAAATCCGCCCTTTTCCAAATGACTGGTAGCATGTGTATGGAAACCGATCACAGGTTTTCAATGAGGATATGTTCTGTTAGGTTAAATTTCTTCTCACCTCCATACCTCCCCTGCAATGGACACCGCTGAAACATCATACAGGATGATTCAAAAGTCGCCATACATACATAGCATACATTCTTGATGCATGTTCTAACATCTTTTGTCAAGATGCTGCACGCTGAATGGGCCAAACGCGTTGTCATGTGCACTGCATTCACAACAACGAAGGTCATATTGAACATATTGTGTAATCACAGAACTGATTTGTATGCTATGTACAGTGACTTTTGAATCACCGTGTATGTACAGTGTACTGGTCTTGAAAACCAAAACAGCAGCGATTGGAACTCGATGTCAACCAATAAAAAAAGCTGCTTGATAGGACCGTTGTCCACATGAGTTCTAAACGTGTAAAGTCGGCCTACGTGATGGTTAGCACAGCGTGCTACGACGTCATGGATCCCGGGTTCGAATCCCGGCCTGGGCATGAGTGTTCTTTGTGAGTTTCCCTTCATCAATTTCATCATATCATCACTCTTCATCTTCGCGATTAGCCAAAAGTTGCAGAAAAGCGAAGTAAAATAAACGCAAGTCAATCACTCAAGCAACAATTACAGTATATTGCACTTATGTACGTATGTGTTATAAAATTCAATTTTTCCACTTCCTCATTTGTACACACCTATTAAGATAAAGCGGCACAAACTTTATGTGAAAAGGAGTGTACAATACATCCCACAGGTAAAAGGAATGATACGGTGGTGCCCTATGCTACTTTTTGTTCTCCACTGTTCTTGTACCATTAGTTCATAAACGAGAGTTGGATGCTGGGAACATCCAGGTGGACGTTCAGATACATTTATGCCAGACATGTCGAGCGGATCAGAAATGTCTTAGTCTTTGATTTCTGTGTGTCGGGAGAGAATGCCGGGCAAAGAGTCAGCAGCTGGTGATGATGCTTTAGAAACTGATGAATTGTGAGTCATTGTTTTTATGGGTGAGGGAATAATTGTGTGTTCGTATTTCCGCTAGATCTACTTTACGGCTGCTGAACAAAAAACGGGAACTGATAGTATAGTAGTAAAAAGCTATGTTACATCTCGCAGGCTTGATACGGACGAAGGCCAAGGCAAGGTTCTATCTTCTCCCAGTCTTGTCAGTGTTTCCAACACTGGAACGAGTCCATCAAGATTTTATTGACGCGAGAATGTGACTTGAGAAGACTTTTAAATAAAATTAATTTTGACTTCTCTCTCTCTTCTTTCTCTTCTTCTTTCCTTCTTTCTTTGTCTCTCATTTGTTTCTTTCCTTCTTCCTGTCCGTCCCCCCTCTTCCTCTTCAAGGGGGAGGGAGAGATGCGAAATTCTTCCTTCTTTTCTATCTCTCTCCCTCTTAGAGAGAGCGAAGAGAGAGAAGAAGAGAGCGAAGAGAGAGAAGAGAGAGAGAGAGCAGTAGTCTGTCTCCTCCCCCCACCAAACTTCTAATGGTAGTTTTAGTGCTTTTTAGACATCTCTTTCGAGACGAAGATATGATAGGAGATTTGCAGCGAGACGATAGCATTAGTTTTACATATCAAGAATAGTCCCGTGCCTGGCCGGTGACTTTGTGGTAACGTCGTCGCCTTGTAAACAAGGAGTTCTGGGTTCGATACCCGGTGCAGGCACATAGTGGTCCAGATCCCACTTTAAACCGTTACAGCCCCAATTAGCCTATCTGCATAAAGTGGACTTGAAAATAAAAACTCAAGTAATAATATGACTGGCATTCTTTGTTTGGAAAAACTAATCTTGGTGGCAAAGCTAAGGACTAACATTCATTGTGGACAAGATTTTAAATTTTTTTATTTACAGTGAAAATACTGCCAAATGTGCAGTGAAGCATCAATAGATAAACTAGCAGAGTAGAGTCGAATTACTATCGGAACATCTCCAGCGGACTACGCGAGTCTGTCTAGCGAGCCTAGTGGGCGTGTAGAGCCTGAGCAGGGGGCATAGCGATAGGTTCTGGATTGAGATGACGTCAACGGATCGCTTCGTTGATTGGCTGCTTCGAGAGTTTGACTCGTTCCGAAGCTTCAAATGCATAACAGCCAAATATGTTATGGAAATAATCTCCCTCTACCTGGTTAAATTCTGAAATAAACGCAGAGAAATACAAACACTTTGGGGGAAAGGGGAAGCAGCAAGTAGAGTGTATCAAAGAGTGAAGTAATCACTGCTATCTTTACCCACAGCATTACTTTTGAGTAAACATTACCTTATATTATATGGTGTCATTAGCATCATTAAAAATTCTCCCCTAAATATTTTATCCATATTTATACGTATTTTTGGAAATGCATTTATTTTAAATTCATTGATGCAGTTTCATTTACTCAAATTTTCTAACCAACATTGGACTACTTTTAATATTAGCCTTCTGTTAAGTGGCTCATGGTGAAGCTAGTCGGAGGAAGCATGATATAGTATGATATCCATACGTTCACAAACTTGCAGATAGCCTGTCGGTAGTCTAACGTTACATTATACAACAAAATAGATAAGACAAACATGTCCACCTCTGTGACTTCCTGGACGAGGTGGTGTCTTGTGTAACGTATGTAAGAGGCAACAGGGGATGTGGAATTTGCATAACTCCGCAGGAAATATAAACAGGCAGAGGAGGAAGCGGTTTATTTTCCATTTCCCGGAAGGATGCGGTCATTTGTTTTCAAGAACTTCGGTTTTCTCAGCTTAGAAGCGTATTCCTGAACTGTATGATTCTAATCATTTCCATATACTGACAGTCAACGTCTTGTCAAAATTGTGTTGTTAACGAACACGATAAGTAACCACTTTGAATATTGTTTGCACTAAACTCTTCCCGGACATCTTTGTGAGAGTCAACTCCTCGGCTATTTGCACCCCTGTACAAGATAGGGGTGTTTTACAGGCACCCACATATCACAAAAGGGTTTGTTGCCACCACCATCAACAGTTGTACTAATACCCATCTTATGAAATATACGAGGGCTGGGACAGAAGTCATAGCAACTATCTTCGCGAGAATACAGGACCGGCACAAATATTCGAAATATACAAATGGAAGAGGATACCGTATGAAACGGAATAATATATGAACAATACAGGTCATGTGTACCAGGGGTTGGTAGGGAAGTGCCAAAAAAATCATTAAAAAAAGTATCGTTCTACATGCGTGTATTAGTCACAAGGCTACATCGCCAGAGAAAGAAAAGACAAAAGAGGTGCACACAAAGCGCCCTAGTAACCCTCAACGTAGTCCATGCATTATAATTTTGAGCACATCTTATTAATTTCAAAAATGAATGTTTCTTTTAATATTCTTGTGGAAAGCGTTTCAATTCGGAAATCTTTTTTCAGTAATTTACTTTTAAGAAATTCTGGGGTCCAAGGTAATATTTACTCAAAAGTAATCCAGTGGGTAAAGATAGCAGTGATTATTTCACCATTTGATACACTCGAGTTGCTGTTCCCCCTTTCCCGCAAAGTGTGTGTAGTTCTCTGCGTTTATTTCAGAATTTATCCAGACACACTACTAGTTTATGTGTTAGAAACACCTGTGATTATGAGTCAGCAATACGTATAAATCAAAGCGCGGCCTTTGGTGCGATCTAAGATTTCAGATCTCATGCATTCTCTTCCGCTGTAACGAAGGTAACGTAAACAAATCTACTTTGATTTTTGACAAATGCTATTGGTTATTCAAGTGGTATTTGTGCATTATTCTTCCGCGTAAGAATACAGTGCGCGCATACAACCATACCACTCAACGTAGTTGCCATACTGAAGTTGTGGAATCTTCTGTACAACTACCACCAATATATTCATGGACGAAATAACGCCAGAGCTAACGCATGGGAAAGGAACTATTTATTCGGAGATCCTATTGGTTATCCGAATGCCAACTGTGCAGTAATCTTCCGCGTATTGATATAATGCATGTGCTAAAGCACTCAACGTGGCTGCTGTATTGAAGTTTTGGGATCTTATGTTACGAGCTGTACAGCCACAACCCACGTATTCATGGGCAAGACAAAACCAGAACCAACAAATAGGAAAGGAACTATTTTTCAGAAGTCATGTGGTATTGTATACAGGGTGCCTCAAAAGTAATAGCGCAAACTGACACGGGTGAAAGAACACGATAATAGAAGCAAGAAAATCTCAGTAAACATGGGTCTGCAAACGAGCAGTTTCCGAGATAATCGCGAATGTGTGATTACAAGCCGCCACTGACTTCATTGTTTGTAAACGTCGTCCTAGTTGGTAAAATGATAATACAGTAAGAAAAGTCATTGGAGATCTCATTGCTTTTATTGAACATTCTACTTACTTTAACAAGGAATACAGCACTACTTTACTAGTATGTATGTTCTACGTTACAATTACTGTACACTCGTACCTGCTAAAGGAGTTGTTCAAAGTGTCGTCCTTCGATCTGGATGCAATACTCTACGCGATTCCGCATTGAGTTTCGAATTCTTTCGAACACCCCTGGATCATTTCGGAATTGATCACAAGCATGTACAATTCTCTGTTCCAGTTCTTCAACCGTGTCAACGAGAGTGTTGTACACTACACATTCGCACACATTATTAGCATCTTACCACTAGGACGACGTTTACAAACAATGAAGTCAGTGGTGGCTTGTAATCACACGTTCGCGATTATCTCGAAAACGGCTCGTTTGCAGACCCATGTTTACTGAGACTTTTTTGCTTCTATTATCGTGTACTTTCACCTGTGCCAGTTTGCGCTATTACTTATGAGACACCCTGTACATTAACATAGTACTTACGGTGGATGGAGAATAGCTTTCGAGTTTAGATTCCAGGAAGTAAGGTCATTTGCTTAGCTGGTAATAGAAATATAAAGAACTCGTCTCTTTTTCGTCGCAAGTAATTATGTTCAGAAACAGTGGCGTAACCGGGATTTTCGAAAGGAAGGGTGGTACTTTTTTTGTAGTAGTAGTCAGTCATTTTGACATCTTTTCCTGACTTTTTTTTTTATTACGAATACTGGACCAAAGGGGGGATTATGACCTTCCCCCACAACCCTCATCCCTTGGGAATGCCACTGTTCAGAAACCATGCAGAAATACTGCCAAGTGCAGTATTCAGTCCGCAGACATGCCGGCTACTGCTCAATTAATGCCTGATCGCGTACGAATCGTAAGATCGTGTATAAATCGACTCGTGGGAATGGGACACATCTGTGCTATTAACGCTCGCGTGACGTCCCGGTGGCCAATATTTGGAAAACACGTCAGAACCAGCCTTAAAACAAGTCTCCTTGGCTTCAGAGTTTTCGTCTGATTGGCGAGAGAGGGCGCTTTCCTTGTGCGGCAGGAAAAGAAAAGTTGTCACGCACTGCGTTCACTGCTTTGTGGCGGTTTAATACACTTTCGTGCTAGATTGTGTGACATAATGTAGTTCAGGAGTATTTTTAGGTTATTTGCCCTTGGGAAGCAGACGGAAACGAGTTTTTGCAGGTTATTGCAAATCTTTTTTAAAGTCCAATCTGTAAATAATTTGACGTTCAAGGTGATGTAGGTAGAGTAAATTCGTGACGTCTTGTTTCCTGATTACCGACAGAGTGTCTCTCTAATCAATGGCAACGCAGAGAGATCTAGGTGCAGCAGAAGGAATTGCTGCTGCTGTTTTTTTTTCATACAGGCTGTTGCGACAAATAAGCTCTTATGACCTAAATATTTGACAAAATATGCCCTTACAACTTAACTGTTTTAAACACCAATATTCAACATATGCTGAGATATTTTCACGTACATTCTATTTTTAGTTCACTTTACGAACCCCGAGCTGCAATGTATTATACAATGAATACTTTCTGTAAATTTTCAATAAAAAATGATTGCCTATTGTCACCCAGCAAAGCCTTGTACTGAGAAAAGCTTATTTCTACTTCGGCTGACACAAGAGGAGCATATTTAAAGTAAAGAATGTCATTCGGCTCAAGTTCTGGGAGTAAGAACGAATCCACTTCGAAAATGGCTGTATATTCCTTGAGAAAGCGAAAATATGCAGAATATGACCGAAAATCTTTCAAGATATGCTCCATCATCTTAATTTAATTTGTTTCTTCATACACAGAAAAAACTGGTTTGTTTGGAATTACCAAAAAAGTTTGGTTGATCTGTTTGGTTATGCTTTTTGTTTCCGATAACCAATCGTTGCTTGTAATTACTAAATAATTTTGTTTAAGAATACCAAAAAATTTGGTCAGACGAAATATGGTACTCGTAAACAAAATTATACATATGTAAGTAAAGAGAAACAAAACGTTTGGTTAAATTTACTATAGGCTATGTGCATGAGCGTGCTTTCGAATTTGAAATAACGATTGTCCAGTTTCGTCGAGTGTAGTATGAAAATCCTTTGTCGAAAATTGAAACTCATGTGGATAGATAATTACTCGAAGCGAGTCTTTACGTTGTTGTGTAACCTAATATTGTGAAAAAAAAAAAAGCTCAGAATATACTTACTTTATACTGAGTTTCCTACACCGGCCGCTAGATGGTTCTCTCAAAATGTGTAGAAGAAACAAGTTTTTGTACAACAAATAATGGTACGTTTGATTGTAATCGTAGTGAAAAATTGTGCTTTAATACTTTTCGAAAGATGTGTGAACATCAAAGCTACAAATTTAAGAAGAAAATGTACAAGATGGGATAGATTTACATGTTCTTGGTCAGTAATATACAAAAAATACGTTCTGGAAGGAAAATGTCTACATTCAGGGGAAGTTTGTTGTAGATTTCTGAGAGCCTGTAAAACAAGGAGCTTTGTAGAAGGGATAGCCTAGTGGTTGGGTTGTGGAAGAGTTGCAGGTTGCGCGTTTGCTTTTGGGGGTACCCTAAGTGTGAATTTACTGATTAGGAGGTCTGTTCTGATTTTGCCATTTATTATCTTGTATAAAAATTTCTGTCTGCTAGATCACGACGTAAGGATGGAGTGTGAATATTCAGAGCAGCCATGGTGTCTGATTTAGATACATGTCGAAAGGAAGGTATTCTATGGCGAACAATTGCAAGAAAGAAACTGAGAACAGAATCTGTTCTGGTGAGATTGGTTTTTGAGGCCATTGCCCAAATTGGGGAACAGTATTCAAGGATGGGCGAGATGAAAGATTTAAAGAATAAAGCAAGAGAAGATGGGTTTTGAATTTCGCTAAATCTGTATAGAAGACCGAGAAGGCGCATGGCTTTTTTAGTGGTAGCTATAATATGATAATTAAAAGTGAGTTTTTCATCCATGATAATACCTAGGTCCTTTTGGGTGGAAACGTTTTGGATTGGATTGTTGTCAATAGAATAAGTAGACAGCACTTTGTTCTTTTTTAGGGAATAAGTAAGGAAATAATAATGACCCTTCATGTCGATAATATTCCCTGGTGGGAAATTTTTTGTGTGTAAGGCGAAACAGGATAAGGCGAAATGGGATGTCCCGTTTCGCCTTAGAAATTTAGTTTCACATAAATCACGCGAAATTGTATTGGGGGGTGAAAACGCAATAAGGCGAAACGGGCCGTAATTTATGTAGACATGTCCTGTTGTGAATCTGCAAAGAATAATAACCTCGGTAGAGCAGCATTGCAAACCCTGACAACAAGAATGACACTTTTGTTTCTTTATATTAGCCTGGAGCTACCTTTGAATGTACATTTCAGATTATATAGTGTTTACAGGTGTAAGAATGTTGGGAAGTATGTTTTTCAAGATTGTTGTTAATTTGCAAGCTCAGCGAAGCCGAGTTGATTTTGCAAAGTCTTGTCAGGTCGACCCCCCAGCGAGCAAAAAAGACCTCGTCAAGAAAGTTTTCATAGCTGTTTATCCCCTCAACGAAATCTCTTCTTGTACATGTAAATTCCATTAGTGTGTCTCCCCCGCTGTTCACCCTCGCACTTTCCTTTAAAATAACACTTCATCGGCGGGGCTACTTGCTCTCCTGCCCCTCCATCCAAAGACATTGCCCTTCCATTCCTTCCTGCAGTTTTGGGAACGCTGAGAAAATTTTCCCACAAGATGAAGCCGAAGAGCAAAAACATGTCTGAAACAAAGAGGGGGGGCCCTGGGGCGGCTGATCAGTGTTGCCAAAGTCATGAATTGGCGATTTGACGTGATGAATTTGAAATTTTCTTTGCTATAATTTTGTTGATACCCATTTCAGTATTATATGTATTATTTTTTGTAAAAGATGCAAGTGTTTAATAGAAGTCTCTAAATAAGTATTTTCTGGTTCACGAAATTCTCATGAATATAATAACAGAGTAGTGACTAGCGTGTTGTACCCAGAGGCCACGAATTCTTGTTTCGGTAAGTGTTGCCATTTCAAAATATGCTCTTCGTTAAAATCCCTAATTTGTTTCCATAAATGATTTGCTAGTACTGAGTGCTGTTACGGATATTAATTACTTGCAATCGTTGTTGCTAATTTTGCATTAAAAATTCTCTGGCACACGTGATAATCATCCTCTTCTTCAGATAATCTGCAGTCAGTAGCTTTGATCTTCAGCATTCCTTACCACTTTCACCGCTCAACTCACCCAAAAGTACAGTTGTTTCTCGTTCCCTATTGTTCTCAAGGGCTATTCGTCCCTGGTTCGAATCCTCGCCTGGGCGTGGATGTTCTTTATGTCTCCATCAGTTTCATATTACCCATCCTCATCGTCCCAATTAGCCACGAGTGGCAGAAAAGCGACTTAAAATGACTTAAAATAACCTACTTCAAACAATCTAGTGCTACTCTTGTCGTTCCTTCCTTCGTATCTTCTCAAAACATACCATATCATCCTTTTTCCTATCTATCAGTATAGGGTGTAAAGTAAAGAAGAAAAATGAGTTGGTGTGGTATGATTGATTGATTGAGTTCATTTTACGTAGTTTTTCTGCCACTTTTGTCTTATTGCGACGATGTGGATGAATGGTGATGATATGGATGAGGTAGGACAATCACAAACACATATGGACAACACAACACGAGCCCCACAGGGGGTTAAATTGGCTACGAGTCCAGGCGCCATAGCCTCGCTAGTCTGCAAAACGCAAGTGTAGTGCGTGTAAAGGAGGTTGTCATTTGTTTGTATTCAGAAAGGGTAACCCCCTACACTCTTTGGTGTGTTGTGTAAGGATCTTCCAACTGAATTATAGATTCTGATAACGGTGGTGTTGCAGCAACATATAAGCATGTTCAGGATGTTTTTCCTACTGATATTAACAACCATATATTCCTTTGTCATTGTTATGTACAACGTGGTGTGCTAATAAAATGTACACTTAACACCAACACTTCGTCTATGTTTCATTTGAATGACCCTTCCGTTGGTATTTTCACTGAAACAACGCACTGAAGCATATCTCGAGTGATTATACTTTTGAAGGTTTTCGTCTTCTGAAGGAGACATATTGGTGCTTAAAAGTGGCTAAATATCTTACACGTAAAGCAACACAAAGAAGAGGAAGAAGACTAATTGCTACTGCCCGATAAAAGATGGCGTTGTTTGGGCTCGTAGACTTCCCGTGGAGCTGTTCTTGTGCTGCAAGATCCAATGGATAGAGGGCAAAGAGCAAGCGAGAATTGAACACACTCGATGAACATGATAGCGAGTCACTAACATGGCTGCATTGTGATACGAACTGGAAGTATATTTGTGTCGTTATGTTGTATGCTTTCTGGGTATTATTTAATTGGCATGAAGCCATAGGAATTTTGGATGTTACTGGATTTCAGTTACAGCGAGCACAACTTTGGGTACAGTTTAATCTACAGCTCGCTATTTAGAACTATTCAATACAAAGAGAGAAGTTCTGCATGCATAGCAACATATCAACACATATAAAGAGAGTACATTTAGAGAATCAAACGTGATTAAATGAAGGTATGAATTGTAAATTGGTGAACAAGATGAATTACTATGCACTGGTAGTCTCCATGGTTTGTAACGGCCTCTAAGTTTTCATAATTCCTTTCTCTCAAGTCTGTCGAAATAATGTTTGTTCTCAGTATTCTCCCATATGCAAATATTTCGAATCCAGAACAATACTGCGCCCTCTTTTTTCACGGAACAATCACCTGTTTCTTCCTCCAAGATCACAGTTCCATGTTGCACTGCCCTCACGAATCAGGTGACAAAAGTTTCCCACTGCATGAACGTGACCGACGAAGCCTCCTGCCCTCGCTCACTCCTCCTCTCCGCCCCTCTTACAACACCATAGTACCTATGTTCACTCTGCAGTTCACACATGCCTACGACTTTAATCAAAACACCAACTGACCAGACCTGAGGTATCCATTTAGTCAGCCTGCGCAGGATATTTGTGACGGAGGGACCACAAACAACGCTAGATGGCGCTGAGAGAAAGAATTAACTCTGATAAAAATCCATGCAAAGACATAAATATTAGTTCGAAACTGCAAACACCATTTTTTGCTCAGTAATTCTGTTCAAATAACATCCATTGTTTATAGTTATCAAGCAACGTATTCAAAATTTCCTAATTTAGTAAGGAAAACATGCATTCTGATTAATGCATTTTTTTGTTTAAAAAATGTCATTGTCGCTATT
The DNA here is from genome assembly GCF_977018435.1 of Lepisma saccharinum. Taxonomy (NCBI): domain Eukaryota; kingdom Metazoa; phylum Arthropoda; class Insecta; order Zygentoma; family Lepismatidae; genus Lepisma; species Lepisma saccharinum. The sequence goes on along the minus strand of NC_139233.1, from coordinate 14,279,462 downwards.
AAGCAAAAGGCTGTTTAAAACTCTTAATCACGTAAAAATTTAATTTAATAACTTTAGTTTTCGTGGGGATGGTGCACTAGGAAAATAGTGCTCCATGTTTGATGTTGTGATTGGTTAATTATTTTCAAACGTCATATTTGTGGTAAAATTACTCAACTGCGGTTTCTGAAACAGAATATTCTAAAACTCTTTCTGGAGAAAGGAATTGTTTATCTTAAACAGCCCTTTGAATGAACTTTAACCGAATTTTGATACATAGCCTCTATTTACACGGTTTTAAGGTTACTTTATGTACAGATAATCTTGACTTAACCTACAGTTTAAACAGGAATCCGAACCACTATGTGGGTCCACCGGGTACCGAACCAAAGACCCCTTGATTACAAGGCGACTAAGCTGACACTACTCCATCTAGGAGGCTCCAGCTGGAGACAATGCAATACTAGGTGTCTCATCACCATCCCGAAGAAGTAGTGCCTTTACATACAACTAAACAAAAATATTCATCTCGATGAATTTTGCAGCTGAGACATGACTATTGTATTTTTCAACGGTGAACACTCCGAAACATTTATCTTAACGTCGAACTTTGTTCTGGAATTCCTTTATCGCTCTTACACATGAGGTCAGCTCCTTACTCTGGACTTCGAGCTAACGGGAAACTCATAGATCGGCGACAAGGGAATCACTAGAATCATTGATTCATGATCAAGAGAATTGTGGTACCCTATACCTCGTTTGGTTTCCCCTATTCATCCCACTTAACCGTTATGAGAGACCGACTTCAATATGTACTTTTCGTACTGAACCCATGTTTCCAATGCTGCACTGTAAAAAATTGATTGGCCGGCCCCCGTGGTGGAGTGGTTAGCACGTCGCGCTACAACGTCAAAGGTCCTGGGTTCGAATCCCGGCCGGGGCATGGGTGTTTGTGAGTGTCCATTCATCAATTTCATTACATCATCACTCATCTCCATCTTCGCGATTAGCCAGAAGTGGCAGAAAAGCAAAGTAAAGTAAGTCAACTCAGTCAATAAAAAATTCAGTGGTACCGTAGAAATAACGGTCTAAGTCTGTCAATGTAAGCTGCCTTCCAATTACCGTAAAAATAACGGCACAATACCGTGAATTTCCGCTGCCATCCAATTACCGTAAAAAACTGTCTAAGACCGTCAATTTCCACTGCCATCTAATTATTGTAAAAAATAATCATCACCGTTTTTTTAGTATTAACGGCCATTACGTATAGTAACTCTAATTAGTGTAATTTTCATGTTTCAGTTTTTGTAAATGAAGAATTAATATTTTAAATTTTTAATTATATAAACTGTCGCTGTTATCAGTGTTTCAGAGGCAACATATCGCGTTGCAGTAAACTGGCAGTAGTGGCAGTAGTGGCGTGTCCAAGGGGGGGTTAATGGGGTTCATAATCCCCTTTGCCCCAGAATTCCACCACCCCCAGAAAACGACAGCAAAAGATGGAAAAATCAGGGCTGACTACAACTCCCTTTTGAAAATTCTGGGCACGCCACTGAGTGCCTCCACACAGGTAAAACAGCGACAGCGAAAAATCAGGCGAAATAGAAGTTCAGTTGATAGAGAAATGGCATTCTATACCAGGGACCCGGGTTCGAGTGTGCCAAGTCGTAAGAAACTGTGTTATTAAGAGTTCTGTGAATGTTTTAAACTTGCAAGATACAGACGTGATGGTGAAAATAATGCCATATCTTCAACGCATCCATGCTAAACTCCATTCTCTTCGCGTCTTGGTGACTTGCTATGATCAGTTCTTTGAGGAAAACGGCGAGATAAGGAGATATGTATTATCCGAACGCGCGCGTGGCATTGTGGGTGTTCACTTTCTCCTTGTGCTTGGGCGGCGTTCAATGTCGCTTGCCAGGCGCTCAGACATAGCATTAATAAAAGTGAGCGCTTTTGTGTGCTCTAGACGCCTCATCGATCGCTTCTCGCGGATGAATGGCTGACTGATAATACGTCACTCTAGAGTGAGTGGATGCCGGCGTAGAGAAGAGGGGGTGAGGCAAAAGGACGTAACATCACAAGGGAGGTCGAGGGGTGTCAAAAAGAGGGTGAAATTTTCGCTTCAGATATGAAAAGAGGAAACTTTTAAAACACAGGTGTTGACGGTATTTGTGTGGGGGAGGGAGAGGGGGGGACTTAAGTGCCGTTGAATCCTTCTGTTGCTGTTAATTTTAAAACTTCAAAGCAGAAGGGTCGCGCATATTTCGGAGAACTTGAAAACTTTCCACGGTTCGTTAATTTTGTTTGAAAATGCAAATTCTGTTGTTTTTTTTAAAAGGGCCCGTGGGGCATGATGCGTTCAGGTGCAAGAGGGAGGGAAGACGAATGCAGAAAAATGCTGATCTTCTCGGCACTGTAGTTAGTCAAGCAGCAAGACTCTGAAAATGGAATTACCAAGACATAAAGTCACGTTTAATTTAAGCAGTTTCCTTCGTCATGAAGAAGGAAAAGTTTGCTGCACGTATTGACACTATGTGTAGGTCAGGTTGGTGCATGGAAAGTGTGTTGAAGTAGACACTGTATGCAAGAAAAGCGGTGTTTGAGTTCAAAAGATTCAACAAATTCCTGTCTGCTGCTTTAAACATTCATTGGTTAACACGTACCACGTGACCACACTGTACACCGCTCCAGAAAGTATTGATCATTGATCATTTTCACAAGATTCCTTTGTATTATTGCTTCTCGACATCTGTTACATTCCATGTGTGCTTCTTACTATCATTTTTTTATGAACACAGTTTTGGTTGTACACATACACTGCTGTAAAATATTGGATCCGTTCGTAACAAAATTTACCACTATGCATTCCACCCCGTGTATCACTACTGGGATGTACTGATGGAACCTACAGATGAAACCAGATGGCGTAACTAAATATGTAAAAAGAAATATGTTAATGTGGTAGTATTTACTGTAGAAAAGTGTTCAAGTCACTGGTCAAGAATTTCATGGAATCGTAATTAGCTACTAACTGAAGCAAGTAGTGCTACTATAGAATTAATGGATTAAAACCAGGGATACGTCCATAGCTTCGCGTACGTTATATTACGTAAATGTGATAGTAGGAAAATTTTCGTGTTTGTGTTTTCGTGCGTGAAAGATGGGAGTTTTGCTGTAGTGTGCTGGCAACAATGAAGTTTGAAGTGATTCGTTATTGTTAAAATGGCGTTTACGGACCAGCAACGGGCTAAATGTGTCCTTTGGTATGCTAAGTTTGAGAGTGTTACACAAGTCCAACAGCCCGGGGCAGGAAACTCCTGTCCATGTATCATCTGGGGAAATTCTGATATCACAGAAACCCACAGACATTGATGATTTGAAACTCAAAATCACACAGGCTTTCGACAGAATCACCCCAGTGGAATGAACTGAATCACCGTTATGAGTTCTGCAGAGTTAGCAATGGAGGCCATGTTGAAAACTGAGAACTGTACCAAAGTGTTAGTAGTGTACAAAGTGTTAGTAGTAAACAATTTACATCCATTTTATTTTATCCATACCCAAACGGATCACGCTGTATATTTATATGCTTGTTCATCAGATGATAGAAAATGTGGAAATCAAAATCAAATTATATTGTGCCACAGTATCTTTATTGATGTGCATCGTGTCAAGAGAAAATGAGTGAGTAACACATAATAATGAAAGTACAATATCAGTAAGCTAGAATTGATATCAATAATTATGAAGTATTAGTTTAGTACAATATCAGTTGGTATTAGAACTGAGCATTCATAAGAATAATGGGCGTGTTCATTTGTCCCGTTATTGTAAATTTCTGCAGAACACAATAGTATCGAGATGTTTAACACATAGGCTGCCATCTGTTGACAATTTTTTGTTTATAATATAATCATTTTCAGATTTCTAGATTCATGTGTTTGGGCATGCTTTGATGAGCCAGAGCGTGAGGACAAACTCTTTTATATATTATTAAATTACAATAAGTTATGTCTACGACATTATTTAATTTGAAATAATATGTCTCCCACAGTCAGGGTGCGAAATCATTGAAGATTGATGGGGAGGGGAGGGTAATCCTAATCTACACACACACGCACATTACTTACATGCACAAACACACACACACACACACACACATATATATAATCAAGTATTTATAAACTAGCAAACTAAGACTTTTACTAGCTGGTTAAAGATATCAATAAATTACAAAATAGCTGAAATTGTTTCATTATGTATAAGTTTTTGCTTTAATGTAAATCAACTAGATTTCATCGTTATATTTGTTTTGCAGTCTTGTTTTACTTTCATTGTGCGTATATTGTTACTGTATATCTGCCTATGATCTCTTGAAAGGAAGAGAAACACATTCTACACACACAGACAATACTTTGTGTGGTTTCTTTCGATATTATCCTTAAAAAAGTACATATCTTAGTAAAAACTAATCGGTTATCTTTCGTTATTATAACAAAAACTCTCTCCCAGGAAGAGTGTGGCATTCGTAACATGTTGTTTTCTTCTTCTTTTTTAAAGCTGGCAACAAAATCTGCGAATACACTGTTCTTTGGAGAATATGGTTCCTGCTTCACTTTTGGGAAAGAGACAGCCGTGCTTTTAATTCACCTTAATTGGGAGTTAAAATTTCAATCGCTGTGCCCATGCGTCACTTGCCATTGTTGCGAGAATTCCTCAGCCCGAGTCCCATTGTTGAGCATTCCATGGTCTGTAAGAGCACAATGATGGCTTTGTAAAGCTCTGCAGCATATGTTGCGAGGCATGCGGGTTTTCTCTCTGTGCGAGGGGGATGGGGGCTGTTGGGGATGGGTGACGTGGTTGTATTTGAGTAGCTACCCCATGGATAGGTTATTATTGACACTGGTTGCTTGATGTGACGGAAGGAAATTGTACTCGCTGGGGTCCCTCCAGTGACAGTGGTGACAACTTCGTTCACGTCTGGCATCCTCAATTCTCTTGTGAGCGGACAGTGTTGTTTGCCTTTGGTTGTTTTGGTGCATGTATGTATGTACTTGTTTTTGCTAAAGAAATATACAGTCAGTAGCGGCGATTGGGTTTGAGGGAAGGGGGGGGGGGTATTTGTTCCGATACTATGCTAAATGTTATCCACCAAGGGAAAGTAAAGTGTCCTTCTCCCCCGTTTAGTCAATTTGCCCCCCAGTTTTGGTACATATTTTGTGAGAATCGCGTCAGTCTTCAGGAATTCGGTCACAAGGTCATAATGCATAAAATCCAAGACTGTTGTGAAGTATGAGTGGAACTGAATGGTCAATAACTTTATACTCATGACGAAGATTTATGAACCTTCAGGAACGTAGAAATGGCTGTGCGGAAGAGATTCCTAACAGCATTCGTCTGGAGAACAGTAATGTATGGTTGTGAAATGTGTGACTGTGAAAAGACTAGAAGCCTTGGAAATGTGTTTCTACAAAGAGAATGTTGATCATATGGATAGACAGAGTAATGGAGAAGTATTGAGACCTTCACACAGCAAGAGAAGTCTGTCGAAATCAGTCTCCAGAGAAGATGCTGGATGGTAGCACAGCAATTGAAGGAGGAGTACAAAATAAAAACATATTGGCAGACCCAGGGTAAAGTACGAATCAGAACCGGTCCCATGAGTGAAGATTTCAACGCCAGATCTTCACTTACCCTAGCATGAGGACGAGAAACTTTCCCCAAAAGGTGTAAATTCTGGGATATCTAATTAACAAAGCCTGCGGAGAGATAAACTAGTACGAGTACGTACAGATGGGGGACAAAATAATACGAACACATGTGAAAAATTATGCCACATTTCACACCGGCAGTACAGCAGCACCACGTGGCACTGAAGTCTGCCACCTAGTGGCTGTGAAGGGAAGGTATTAGTCTGTCAACAGCAGTCATTGGTGGTGCATTCGTCTATCATACGCTTTCAAGAGACGCTGCAATGTCAGACCTGACAGAGTTCCAAAGAGGCATGATTGTTGGAGCACGTTCAGCTGGAGCCACGGTGACGGAAACCGCAAACCTTGTGGGGTGTGCAAGGAGCACAGTATCAGCCGTTATGACAGCGTACACAACACAAGGTAAGATGGCGTCTTCAAAGCACAACAGTGGACGAAAGACAAAGCTTGCTGCTCGGGATAGGAGGGTGTTGAACCTCATAGTGACCCGAAAGCAGAAGCAATCGTTATCCGAGATAACATCTGAAATGAACAGTCATCTCCAGGATCCCATTTGAACCAAAACTGTCAAAAGGGAACTCCATGCTGCAAATATTCATGGCACAGTGGCAATTCGTAAGCCGTTGGTGACATCAATGCGACGCCAATGGTTCAGAGCTCACAGAAGTTGGTCCCCACAGCAGTGACAACAAGTCATCTGGTCCGATGAATCAACATTCACGTTATTTCAGACCACCGGGCAGGTTTATGTGTGGAGAACGCCCCGAGATGAGTTTCATCCTGATTGCCTCTTGCCGACTGTGAAGCGTGGAGGTGGGTGCATTATGGTATGGGATGCGATATCTCGGCACGGTGTGGGACCACTTGTTTTTCTGCATGGGGATATCAACGCCAATCACTATCGGAGCATTCTGGGGGATCATCTCCATCCTTTTGTCCAGACTTTATTTCCTGGGGAGCGGCCGCTTTTTCAAGACGACAACGCTCCTATTCACACTGCTGGGTCTGTCCAAACATGGTTCGAAGAACATGACGATGAAGTAGGACATCTTGAATGGCCCCCACAGTCTCCTGACTTGAACATTATAGAACATTTGTGGGGATATTTGGAGTCCAAACTGCGTGCTCCAAGTCCGCCTCCAGCCACACTTTCGGAATTGGAGACTGCTCTGGAGGAAGAATGGCTCCATATTCCCTTAAACATTGTGCATGACCTCTATGCGCCATCCCACGTCGCATACAAAGTGTACTTCAGTCACAGGGTGGTCCAACCCCCTATTAATAAAGATTTTCCCTAATTTCACAGGTGTTCATATTATTTTGTCCCCCATCTGTATATCAAACGAATACCCTGATTGTAGATTAGGCACACACAGGAGATGTAGTACTACGTAGAAATTTTCAGCGAAAAATGCAGGCTCGATCAGGGTCTCAATCACGCGAGGTCAGGCCGGCTCGGTAGCTCAGTGTTTAGAGCAATGGCACGGTATGCCAAATACCCTGATATGTGAAGGAATAATAAAAAATAATAACTGGATGAGGAGTAGAAGGGAAGGAGAGAGTTCAGATCTTCACTCACCCTAGCATGGTGACGAGATACGGTGTAAATTAGGTGTTCCCTATCTTACAAAGCCTCGGGAGAGAGATATTTGTAACAAACAAATCGCTCGAGATGTCAATTGCGAGAGATACAGAGAAATGAAGACATTAGCAGACGGAGGAACAAGTGGAGAAATGCAACAAAGTAGAACTTACAGTAACCAGTTCTGTAGCCATTTCTGTAAATACGGAAGCAATGGAAACAAAGGAAGAAGTGAAGAAGGAAAATATGAAGTGAGTACGAAATAAGTGAAAAACTTCATAAACTTTTGTCTTCTCGTTTAATATCTAAGAAACTAAAAGTTAAAATATACAAAACAGTAATTTTGCCTGTAGTATTATATGGGTGTGAAACTTGGTCCCTTACATTGAAAGAGGAACATAAATTGAGAGTATTTGAAAATAAGATCCTTAGGAAAATCTTTGGACCTAAAAGGGATGAGGAGACAGGTGACTGGAGAAGGTTACATAATTTAGAACTACATAATTTGTATTCATGTCCAGATATTATTAGAATAATTAAATCAAGAAGACTTAGGTGGTCAGGCCATGTGGCACGAATGGGAGAGGAAAGAGGAGTCTACAGGATTCTTGTTGGGAAACCTGATGGCAAGAGACCTGTAGGAAGGCCAAGACGAAGATGGAGGGACAACGTTGAGATGGACCTAAGATAAATCGGTAAGGATGGAAAAGAGTATATAGATCTTGCTCAAGATAGGCAAAGATGGAAGGCCTGTGTTGCTGCAGCCATGAACCTTCGGGTTTAAGAAGGCTAGGGAGTTAGTTAGTTAGAGAGGAGTGGTAAAATTTTCGAAGGGTGGAAATAGAGTGTGAACAAACTAACATCAGCATGATGCTTCTGTAACCATATACGATCCTCATGCAATATAATCTCTGTAGGTTTTGGCTTGAAAAACTCACTGACGAAGAAAAACTGAGACAGACACGTACTCTTGCATCGAACCGTTTTGATCCTCATATTGATGGAGCTATCTTTGTTATTACCTCTCTCATCCGACGGAAGTAAGCTGATTATCTGGCAACACTGCTTTCGCTTCTCCCCTATGTGCTCAATGGGTAATGACCTATAATTTAATTTCTCGCTTCATTTAAGGAACATGGAGAATGAAGTGATTGTATAAGAAAGGGGGTGAGATTGAGTGGGGGACTATGGGAAGATAGGCGTCGTCTTCCTTTGGACCATGCACCCCGAACAGTCTTCCTCTTCTGGGGTCATTCTAGAAGTGTGATAGTCATCTGGTTAGAAGTACCGTATATTCCTCGAGTTTGTGGTCACATGATATTAAGGATAATGGAACAAGCGTGAATATGTGCTTTCTGTCCAAGAAGATCTTCGATGCTTTGATCAGCGTCTCTCATGAGAGCAGTCAATGGAAATAATTGAACATCGATTATGGAAAATACACATTACGTGGGAAACAAGCATTCTGGAGACACACTCTGTTCTTCAGTTGACATAAGTGGGCTTCCACGGTGACGTAGTGTTAACGTTTTCGCCTTGTAAGCAAAGGCTTCCTAGGGTACTCGATAGAGGCACATAGTTGGTTTGATACCACATTAAACTGCGGGTCAAGACTCAGATGGTCTATCTGTGCATAAAGTGGGCTTGAAACGAAAACTCAGATTGATCTGCTTTATTTTACTTCTCATTTCTGTCACTTTTGGCTAATCGCGAAGATTAGGATGAGTGACGATATGATGAAATTGATGAAAGGACACCTAAGAAACACTCACGCCCAAACCGGGATTCGAACGCAGGACTCCTGCCTTCGTAGCACGATGTGGTAACCACTACTCCACGGAGGCCGGAACAAAAACTCGTGCTGACGTAAGTACTATTGATTGCCATTGGGGCATTACAGTATTGTGTAAACAATCATGATTCCAAATTATTTGGGTCTCCCCGATGGCGCAGTGGTAGCGTTGTCGCCTTGTAATCAAGGGGTCCTGAGTTCGATGCCAGGTGGAGGCACATAGTGGTTCGGATCCTACTTTAAACTGTAGGTCCAGTCGTGATTAGCCTAGCTGTGCATAAAATGGACTCATAAACAAAGTTTAATTATATATACAGTAATAATTGACAAAGTGGCGGTAACATTTTGTAATCAAAGGTTCACGGGTTCGATTCCCGGTAGACTCAACTAATTTGGGTCACAATTGAATTTCCAAACCCGGTCTCGGTTAGCCTGTGTGTAAAGAAAAGCTACAGTATTACCTTAACAATATAGGATTCACGTCTCCAAGCACAAGGAATGCTTGTAAATGAATCCAAATCGGAAAATACTACAGCCAGGTTTCATTCATTCACTTGTACAATTTGTAAACCGTTGTCGCCATGCTTAGAACTGATTCAGCAGCAATGTATCTCCACTGTAGCATTTGTATTCCACCATTCCCTATCCTCGCGCGGGGGCAAGTACTGGTCGCCGGCAATTCTTTAAAAAATTGATCCATTTCCGCTAATTGTCCAGTCGTTGCAGAGTGTGGCCGTTTTGTTCAGTGTAGTTACATCCTGCCTTCCCAACACTTTTCTGGTCTCATTAATAGATCGGTCGACGAGATTGCATTCGTTAACGTTGCCGCAGTTTTGTATGGAAGGCCACCGTCATTAAAGCTAATGGTTGTTTCATTGCTTTTAGTCCGGGATAAAACTCTGCATCCTGCGAAGAAATCCCGCGAAGATCTGGACGTTTTCACATTTAGTAGGGATACAGAATGTGGAGATATACGTTTAACAATTTAGTAAGTGGCAACCTTTTACGTGCTTTGTCTCTCTCGTCAAATATTTGATTTACAAAGCTGGATTTAGAAGCACTTAACAGTCCGTGTGATGTGGATGTATGCAGATCCTTTAATCTGGCAGCAAAGTGTGGCATGAGTAGCTGCTCGAAATTTAAATTCCGTCCCTGCTTGTCGGTGAATGCCTTACCAACCCAGTTTATTGGATAATTCATTTTGTATTCGAGGAATTCCTGGTTCAAGTCCCGTCGAGGGTGATTCGAAGCTCGCTTTTAACCGTTGGTTAATACTTTTAGCCTCCCGTCAAGGAAATGAAAGGGTCTTGCCCATAACCCTTATCGTCTGACAGCCATGCGAGAGACCCAGGTTCGATTCCCAGGGTGGATAATTTCAGGTGGGTTCGGTTCTGAGGATCACCCAGCCTCTTACATGGCGGCTGGAGCGTGGAGCTGATCACATACACTTCACATGTACCTTTGCTGTGATATGCATTCCCCAAATGTTCGTCGACAATAATCCTGGCAGACGAAGAATTGTTTCCATAAAGAAAGTCTGGATTAGAAAGAAAGAAGGGAAAGAAGAGAGAGAGTGAGAGAGATAATATAGAGAGAGACCTACCTCTCTCTCTCCCTCTCTCTCTTACTCTTCTCACTCTTTCCCCTTTTTCTTCCTTTTTTTTGCGCCATGGACAATTTTTAAATACCGGATGGTCCAAAGTCCCGGAACGGTCACATATCGTGAGAAATACACATCGAATCGGAAAACGAAAAAATACGTGTTGAATAAGTGAAAGAAAGCTATTCAATGATATCACACTTGATTACCCACCCCCACCCCCTGGAAACCCCCATTTTGTATTGTAGAATCGGAAAGAGGACTTCATTCCGAGTCCAACGAGCTATCAACCATCCTCCTAGCTCAATTAAGAACGGAGATATGGCGATTTTAAATTTCCGCAACACAAGAAAAAAAAAATTGAAAATTTCATAAAACCCAAAAAAAATTCAAAGGGACGTATCTCTGCCCGTAATTGAGCTAGAGTGAATGCGATTGCAGATTCGGAATCTGCACGTCAAGACCCTTCAATAGAGTATATGGAAAGGTGTGTGTGTGTGTGTGTGTCTACGATCACACTACGGAAATTTAAAATCGCCATATCTCCGTTCCTAATTGAGCTAGGAGGATGGTTGATAGCTCGTTGGACTCTTTCCGATTCTACAACACACAATGGGGTTTCCATTTAAAATTTCACAGTTGCCCCCCCGCCCCACCCCTAAGGGGGGGAATCAAGTGTGATATCATTGAATAGCTTTGTTTCACTTATTCAACACGTATTTTTTCGTTTTCCAATTCGATGTTTATTTCTCACGATATGTGACCGTTCCAGGACTTTTGGACCACCCGGTATATATGTGTTCATACCATTATGAAATACAAAAAAAAAAAATGAATTCTGTTGTGCTCGACTCTGGAATATCAAATATAACGTAACATTAATGTAACAGTAAGAGAAGAGCAGAGATTATCCTTGCACATTGAAGCGCACCATGAAGTAAAAGGTGCGAAGGTAGGCTGCACATATTCATGATCTAGGCCACAGTGGAAATGACGTGATCAGCACCACACTCCGGCTATCTTTACCGCCCGAGGTGCCCACTGACAAGTCTCTGAGGCTTATGCAGGGACTTTGAGTAAAACATCCTGAAACAACTGTGCTCAGGAATCGATGTCGGTTCTCCAACGCAACTGCAGACCCGTAGGAAGAATAAGAATATTTATCTTATCTGGGTTCTTTTCGGGTTAATTGCCCCCCCCCCCTAACACGCACATGCTAAGATGAAGTAGTTGAATAGTAATTGTGTTAATAACACGTAAAAGCTCAGGACTTACAAGTTGTTCTGGAATACTTCTCACAGGGGTGATTTTTGCACTCTGTCACCCACTGTAGTCCCCTTTCTAGCTACCTACCGAGTCATTTCATTATTGTTTTTACTTTGTTTCAATGACCCAGAAATAAAATACCGACCTTCATAGAAACATGCTTACATAACTGTAACGTTTCAGAGACAAAACAGTATTGCAGAAATGCTATCAAAATTGCAGTGACGCGTACAAACATGTATTAGTCACAAGGCAAAAGTCAAGGCCGATTTTGCTCTCAGAAAAGTTACGTGCGATCAGGGGCGCCGACTTGCCACAATTATTGGGGGGGGGGCTCTGATCACTGAAATAAATTAATGAATGACTCACTCTCCCTTTTTTAAGTTTTGGCTTCAGTGTTCGGAATCTCATAAAAGTCTATGAATTCCTCAAAAATATAAATTTTTATTTACATTTCGAATGCAGAATATTAATTGTCCACGGATGGATATGTCACAAGTTTCGTCTACTATAATAGCAAAATATTCCCGACTTTTAATATGTGCTACCATGGAGCGCAAAACAGATCTCCCTAATATATCAATGATCTCGTTCTGAATGTCATGTGAGAGCCATTTGTAGCCCGAACTACCCTAGTTCATGCACATCGTCTTTTGAAACTCTTTTTAGTAAAAATTTTAACAATACTCATTATTACATACTTAGTATATAGTAATAAGTCATGTGTTTTTCTGTCTCTGGTCATGGCCCCCCCAAAGTTGATGGTATAGAACATTTCAAATGTGTATTTAAAGTTAAGTTCATGTGGGACAATCCAGAGTAAACTTTACAAGAGAAGCAAAATAATACATTAGATCCTCTTAAGCAAAATTACTTGGGGGGGGGGGGGCTCGAGCCCCCCAAAGCCACATTGAGTCGGCACCTATGCGTGCGATGGAAAACAATACTCAGTTCTTCTTGTGACCCGCAAAATAAGAGTACGGTCCTGGTTGGGATCCCACTTTAAACTGTAGGTCCAGTCCCGATTAGCCTTTCTTTGCATAAAGTGGAGTTAAAGAACAAACGTAACCTTTGTATTGGTTTCTTGTTATAATAATTGTGTCAATTTTTTTTTTTTTTTTTTTTTTGCAACGTTGTGCTCAGATAGGGATCTGTTTCACTGTGGAATGTGCCTCCACCGTTGATCGAACCCGGACCTCCTTGATTACAATGCAACAGCAGGGCCGCTGCCTCATTCTTGGTGGAGTGGTCGTCAGCGTAACGTGTTACGAAGCCAGAGCGTAGAGAACGGGACACCGCGCTACGACGCCAGAGGTCGCGGGTTCGAATCCTGGCCTAGGCATGGATGTTCTTTGTGTGTCCCGTCATTTTGTCATCACTCATACACTCTTCACGACCAAAAAGCGGCAGAAGAGCGAAGTAAAATAAACCAAATGAAATCACACTAAAGCGTAGAGAGAAACGATTTTAAGTAATATATAACATGGAGATGAAAAATTATGTTATTAATATAATTTCGTGTCATTCATGCACAGTTGAACATCAACAACCAAGGTTCTAATGTTGAACATGAGTTATTTTGCTTCAACGCTAAGTCGTATCTATTCAATGTATTCATGCCAGTAATAAGTACACTTTTGTAGCAAGTTTTTAATTGTACTGGACACAAAAAATTCACAACAGATAGGACTGAGGTCGCTTTCGATGTTCTTAGCAGAGCACGAGTGTGTAATTGAGTACACCTACCTTCTCACTCTATTGAAATCCACCAGGCTATCGTTTTTGTTTTTTCAAACAAAAAAATGACTGAAGCATAATCATATTGAAGGTGCATTGTAATTGACGTCAAGAACTTTCCATAATATCCGCACGCGCCTCTTTCCGACGGATAAGACTTGCGGAAACCGATCTATCGCTGCAGCGGCTGCATAAGTTATCCACCCATATCGCCGTCATATGTTTTCGTAAGCATGTGCGAGATACGAGGCGGCCTCGTCGTCCGGGAAACGAACGTGGACGCGATATGGCAACGTCGCAGGGGAACAGGATTTGGCATGAGGACGGGAAACAAGGCTAGATAATGTGTCAGTGTGGGCTGCGTTGGCAGGCAGGGAACCGACTCTTCTGCAGTGTTGGCAGCTCTGTCACTCTTTTGATGCTTGAAAGCGGGTTCGATAGCTCCCCCGCGCGCACGCTGTGATATAAGTCCCAACTGCAGTAGTGTTAGTGTTGGCAAATCTGGAAATGTACACCATACTGTCTGCTAGAACGAAGTTCTATAATGATTATAGCCAGTGGGTTCCAAAATTGAGGGGGGCGGGGGGCAAAGACAGTGTTTAGATCCATTTATAGATAAGGTTTAGCATAGTGCGGGGGCAAAAGTAGCGAAAAGTGGGGGCCCATCTGCCTCCCCTCGCCCCCCCCCCCAATCGCCGCCACTGATTATAGGAGATATGGTGAGCGGGCACGTATCTAGAAATATATTTCGGAGAGGGTCCGAACCGAATAATAATAATAATAATAATAATAATAATAATAATAATAATAATGTTTACATTAAAATAATTAAATTATAATTAAAATATTAATAAAGTATTAAATTAATTGATATTGTATTGTGGTTATTGCATAAATAGGTAAAAAGACTATAAGAAGAGAGATATAATAGCACATAACTAACTTGCGTGTATTCAAGATCACCAAAATTTGCATAAAAACAAAGCAAAAAGAATTTAATATTTATTGAATATCAAAAAGTTCCCGATTAATATTTTATGCATATTACCATAAGTATGGCCGCGGCGGTAACACGTCTGACTACCATGCTAAAGGTCCTGGGTTCGATCCCCGGCCGATTCAAATCCGGGAACTTTTCTAACGTTGGAAGCGGCCCCGGCGCCCACCCAGCGTCGAATAACATGGGTACCTGGGGGGTAAAGGCTGTCAGGGGCGTGATGCTGATCACATCACCCCACTCACGACCGGATCAAGAAAGTGTGGGGCGTTACCCCCACACCCCCTATACGCCTTCATGGCGTGGTGCTAAGCACAGGGGAGCACTTTACCTTTTATCTTTATATTACCATAAGTAGTAATATGCATTCATCTTCTTTGGAGTATGATCGCAATATAATCTTTGCCTTCAAGTAAAGTTCAAAGGAATAAAATTAAGCATCGATTGTACAACAAATGCTGTACAAGTACATTTTCATTATTTAATTTATGTACTTGCTAATTAACTCGGGGGGGGGGAGATTCGGATCGCCTGGACCGTCCGCCCTTGATGGACAGTTATGGTGCTGGGGTGAGATGACATAAGCGGCGGGCTTTTGCCCATAATATTTTAACGATATTATAACAAACCATCTTCTTTACCAATACCATTACCAGACATATTTGTTTCTCCGTACGTAGAACCAAGGAGGTATTTGTACAATTTGGGCTAAAACATCCATGCCCAGGACGGGATTCAAATCCGGGACCCCTAGCGCCTCCGTGCTAAACCATTCCGCCACGGAGCCCGGCTGGAATACGAAGAAGAAAGTTCACAGTTGTAATTGAACTTTTGGAATTCGAGTTACCGCGGCCGTATCAGCCATCCGTGTAACATTTCTGTGCGTTCAAATCTCTTAATTTTGATAATTTCGATTGTACCATGTGAATGAAGCCTGCTTGAAGTTGAGATAGATACGAGCGAAGTTGGTAGCGTGCCCACGTCATCAAAGGCGATGTTCGAGTGCATGGGCGCAGTAGATGTTCATGCGTCAGCGGGGGTGGTTTATTTTCGAACCGGCCTGCCATCTGGCGCTGAAGAGGAGGTGCCGAATTGGGTTGGAACGTACTGGGGAAGGGGGAGGAAGTTTAATATGCTACCGTTTTAACACTTCCTCTTGGCGGGGCGACGGAGCTGAAAATAAAACTAGTGTGATGAAGGTGGAAAGTTGCAGAGTGACGTTGAAGAACTTCTATTCAATTCCCTACGGTTACCTTGAAAGGGACATTGTTGAAGATTTTGCTGAAGCATTTGATATAGTTCATCTTCTATAATCTCATTTCTTTCCTGATTGTATAAGAAATGTAAAGATTCCGGCAAGCTCCTTGCAGGCGCGTCGCCTGATAACGTTCGCATGAGCACGTGAACACGCATGTATGTCTTAAATGACGTACATATTAAATGCACACACACATACGTATATTTATTGGAAAAAATACTATGATGTACGAGAATATACACACAATTTACTCTGACACGATTTCTTTCACGTCTGATAACTTTTCTAGATAGTTGGTAACACTGGCTGCTACGGTGTTCCACGGAGTGCATTGAACATAATTGCTGTGCGTGTTGCATAGAGCTGACAGCTAAGGGGCTGTTGGCCACTATACCCCGAAGATGTTCACTTCGCTGTGCGAACACTGATGCAAGCGGCAATACTTCTTACATTCGGCACCAGAGTGCAGCATATACAAGGCATGTCTAGGGGGACAATGTCTGTGCTACATAGTTGCAAACTTTAGCGAAAATTCGCTAAACCTGGCAGATTTTAAGGGGGAGAGAGACAATTTCACCTAGGTCCTTCTTGTATTACTTCAAATATAGTTATTTTGGGGGAAAATTGAACTGTTATTCTCACTTTTTCAATTGAAGATGAAGTTACAAGGGAGAGGAGTAAATCTTCATTCAGTACAAAAACATTATTATGAGCACTCGTATGCGAACCGCACGCGACGCTACTGGCTACTTGTATTATGTGGCTTTGTGATTGATCAGTCACCACAACGATGAGGTCAGTTCATCAGAATCGAAGAACCATTCATTATTATAGCAAAGTTTCGCCACTTTTTAGATTCTGTGAACGATAGGAAAACGTAGTACTTCGTATGTGCAAATCGCAAACTTTGTATACAGCAATGCTTGCCCCCGCCCCTCCCACTCCCCTTCCTCGAGCGACAAGAAAATAATTAAACTGCCATTACACAAAACAAATTAAATAGAAGAAACATCCGATTTTGATTCATTCATTAGCATTGTGAACTGTGTCGTATGTATTTCTATGCATACACTCACTCACAACCAGAGCAGAAATCTGATAAAACATACGTAAAGTGAGTTTTATACTTGAGCATTGTGAACCTAAATTTCACCACTGCGAGGGTAATGATAAGAACTGAAGAATAATACAGTCAAACTAGAAATTTTGAAAGGGAGATATGATTCAAGCTATTTTTCATGTCGTTTGTACACATGGAATATAAAGAATTCATTGTCTTGACAACCATCAAAGTATATCGTTCATGTTGTGTCATTTTTCATGTCTTGCAAGCAGTTTTCTGATATTTAAAGAAGTTATTGTTGTCTGATCTCTAGGGCCCGGGACTTTTTGTCCTATAAAACTGTAAAGTATGTATGTAATTACGTCATATAAATTGGAAAATATGTCATGAAAAATTACAAATATGTCAGAAAAATGCAGAAATATTCCCAGTAAAGTAAAAATATATGTACAACGGTACTCTCGAATTTCTCCCATAGCCGATAGAGTAGAGTAGAGGCTGTAATGTACCGAATGTTATTTTTACTTTTCACTGATTTTTGTGAAAAGCGAAATAGGCAAACAATTGAGAACGAAACTTCTTTACTTCCCGTGCAACAATGAAAGAGAACATTTTTCCTCAATAATGTTTGCATGGCTATCAATTCTCGGCGGGATAAAAAAAAGTGGGGTATTATTGTTCTATACTAAGAAAAGACGGCACCTTTCTTCCTCCGTAATTTCCATATCCTGCCATCGACAATATGAACTATCCGTTGTGCTAAAGCTACGAAGAAAAAAAATTATGAAATAACCGATTATGTGCGAGAGAATTACGAAATTATACAGAAATATGTCTTATTACAACAAAATTGAAGAAATATGTTGTAAAAACGCGAAATTGGTGAAATATGTCAAAATATACTTTGTCAAGTTTGTCTATATCAGCTGATTTTCATCAGATATGTAAAGATCTCACCCCAATATTAGATCTGAAGCCAAATGAAAAATATGTTATAGCAAGGGCTAACACCTATAAATTGCCAAAAAAAGGCCTATAAAAATACCTGAAAATATCAAAAAAGGACCTTAAAACGGAAAAAAAGAACGTATAAATGTGATCCAAATTATTTAATAACTTCAGTTTTAATTACATATTTAATGAATATGGTCGTATACACCGTGCTGAAAGCTTCAAAACAAGAGAAAGTTGCAATTTGCAGCGCGACCTTCCAGACAAGTTACGGTTAAAGGACCTTGTACCGTACCTGCTTCAGTCGTCCAAAAATATATTTCTTAATTTTTTTAAATTTCTTTACTAAAGAAAGGATGTTTAAGAGGTGATGAACTGATGATGATTCGAATTGAGAATGGGAATAAAAACGTAGTCGAAAGAAGGTGAAGTTGCAAGAAAAAAAAGGCTAAAAAAGGACCAATAAGCCAAAAAACGCCGAAAAAGGCAAAATAGGACAAATAAAACCCACCTTTTTCTGGCCTACAATGACCCAAAATGAACATATATTATGTTGGGCCTCGTCTTCGGACACTAGGGAAAAAAAGGATTTTTCCTCAACTTTCGAGCCCTAGTGATAACGAAGTCCTGGGCCCTACTGATTTCCATTGAGAAGCAATGGTTCACCTGTCTTTACACAGTTCACTCATCCAGTATGAAAAGAAATTTGACAGCGTGATTTTATGTTCGTTATTAGGGATATTGCATAGAATTCTAGTGAAAGTTAACCTGACTTTGTCAATAGTAACTAGAAAGGATATCCTTAAAGGCTATGGTGGCAAATCAGATTATCACAATGGTCGATTTGCACACCATTTCGCACATTAACATTCTTTTAACACATTGTGGTTAATTATTTTCTAATCCAACACCAAAAAATTCCTTATCCTTCCTTTTGTGGTATACTGATAAAAAAAAAGCCGAATTTTTGCAAAGGATATTCACGTGTCAAGAGAAGAGCAAAATGGTACACACTGATACATTAACACTGCGTCATTCTGGGTGTCAAAATACCCAACTAATCCGTTTAACAACGCCATGCCAATCCTTTTATCTGCGGTAGAGTACAACATACAAGCGCTGATTACAGACAGTGCGGTGCTGCACCCCTCCGCCGGTATTTTTCAAGTAGTAAAACAGAATCAATGTGTGGCTTGTTAGAAATTGACACCGAAAAATTTTGTTTTTTCCCCATTCCATTGGTTGTCAAAAGAGTGTCTGTGTCTTCGTAAAAGTCTGAACCATCGCCATTTTCGCAGTAACCTTTAGAATTCTAATGCGATTAAGCTAAAACATAAAAGAGATCCGTCGTAAGAATTGTCGAACAATCCCGTCTGGAAAAGTGAAACGGAATTTGATTCATTCATGTTCAGGACGTTGCCACCAGGTGGGCGACCTTGAAGTTAACTTGGCCCATCCTACTGACCGACCAAATAGCATTATCAGTTTTCACATGCATTCATAGTAGAGGCACATAGAAGGATGGAAAGAAAGATACACAGAGGGAGGAGGGGATTGAGGGACGGAAAGTGATAAAGAAAGACAGAAGGATAAGGGAGAAAGATCGAGGAACACGGGAAGAAAATAGGAAGAAAAATAAGAGAAATATAGGAGGGAAAGAAAGAGAAGGAAAATAGGGAAAGACTGTAAGGGAAATAAAGAGAGAGGAGAAAACAGAGTAAAAGAGAGAAATGTTGAGAAACACGGGAATGAAAGGACGAAAGTGACAGAGAAACAGACAGAAAACAGCGAAGACAGGAAGAAATGGTAGATACAGAAACAGGAAGAAAAGTTTGAAAGAATGAAGAACATAAAGAAACAAAGGAGAAAAGAGCGGAAGGTTGAGAGACATACAAAGAAAATATAGAAAGAAAGAAAAAGACAAACAAACGGAACAAAAAGAGAGGTTGAAAAGAACAGGAATAAAAGATAGAAAGAGATACATAATCAGAGAGAAAGAAATAAAGAAATGTAAAGAAAGGGGAAGAGAAAGAAAGGTAAACGAAGGAAGAGAGAGGGAGAGAGAGACAGAGAGGAAGTGATCAAGAGGAAAGAAGTGTTAAAAGAAGAATATAAAATTATCCAAGCAGAGACCATTGAAAATAGATGTTCTTGCAATGCCTTATCAAATCCAGAGGTTTTTGAAACTAAAATGTCACGTTTCTTCAAATTTTACTTACAAGTTCCATAGCAAACTACAAAAGTCCATCACTCCACTGCAGTTTATTTGCACGAAATGCGATTTAACTAATGCTTTTGAACCGGATTTACACCTTAATTTTTTTGCATGCAGTTGCTAATTTATTCCTTATACATTCTGTTTAATGATCTCTTGATCAAATTTACAGCGCGTGAAAACAAGTGCTTCAATAAAGCCGTGAGTGTGACGACACTGTCCTTACTTCAACGAGAGTCTTAACGTGAGACCTGGTGTCTCAAGAGCAAAGAACTGCCATAACATCCAACGTATTTCCTCTCTTCGTGTAGTGCATCGACGCGAAAAATGGAATAATAATTCCTGACATGATTATTTACACCCCGTCCGGAACAGACGCCATAAAACTCTTTTCTCAGTGTTCTAAAAATATTTATATGAAAAAATGAGACTCCAGGGTGCGTTGAACTTGAAGAGTATATGCTTTTGCATTTACTGTGTGCGTAACACAAAAAAGTGTCAAGCTGGGAAGTGTGACGTCATTGCTCTTCGGCGTTGGATCTGGTGACAGGGTTAGGATATCTGGAGCATATGTTAAGCGGTGGATTATTCTTGAGTTTCAACTAGTGTGTGTGTGGGAAAAGGGGAGGGGGGCATGAGGTTCACAGATTGTCTTGGGTGTCTGTTCTGAGTGGCAGTTGAAGTTGGTAACTTTCCGCTTCCATATTACGGTTGAAGTCTTGGTGACAGCTACGTACATCCTCTTTTGTGGGGATTCTACCATATGAAGCTCAGAGATGTTATGTGTGTACGAGGGTTGCTATTTATGTATCCGGAATAACAAACAAACAAAAAATATGTATTATTAAAAATGGTTTTATTGTTCTTCAAAATATTCTCCATGATGATCGATGCACTTTTGCATACGTTTGAACCAATTCTCATAGCACTTTGTCCATTCCGATTGAGGTATTTCGAAAACATGCATTTCGAACGCATCAATCGCTTCTTCTGGCGTCGAAAATCGTTGACCACGTAGCTCATTCTTCACGTACGGGAACAAAAAGAAATCATTTGGTGCTAAATCAAGGCTATACGGCGGATGACCCATCAATTCAATGTTTTTACCGGTCAAATACTGAGTTGTTTGGACCTATGTGTGACAACTCGCATTGTCATGGTGAAGAATGATCCTGCGTCTCTGGTTGTTTTCTCTGATTTCCCCAAAGACTTCTGGCAAACAAATGGTTGTGTACCATTCACAATTGTCGGTTTTACGATTCTCTAGTGGCACTGTAGCCACATGTCCATTTTTCCCATAAAAACAGACGACCATTTGCTTCGAAGTGCTTCTTGCACGAACAACTTTTGTTGGGTTTGGCTCATCTTGGAACACCCACACCGTCGACTGCTGTTTGCTTTCGGGCTCATATGCATAGATCCAAGATTCGTCACCTGTGTAGATGTTATACACTGCTTTTGAAGCACCACGATTGTATTTTGTGAGTATTTGTTTGCACCAATCGACACGAGCCTTTTTTTGTGCGATTGTCAAATTATGCGGGATCCAACGCGAACAAATCTTCTTCACGGCTAAATGTTCATGCAATATCTTATGTATGTTAGTCATACTAACGCCCAGGGATGCCTCAATCTCACGATATGTCACATGACGATCTTGCATTATCAGTTCTCGCACAGCATCAATGTTTTCTGGCACAACAACCGATTTTGGACGGCCTTCTTTAGATTCGTCCGTGAGCGAACGACGGCCACGATTGAATTCACTAAACCAGTGATATACAGTGCTTTTGGATGGTGCTTCATCGCCAAAAGTCGAAGTGAGTTGATCGATGCACTGTTGTTGAGATAATCCACGTCGAAATTCGTAGAGAATCATTGCTGGAAAATGTTCTCGAGTTAATTCCATTGTTGGCCTCCGATGAAATTTTCAAGTCCCTGTAACAAACAAAAATAGCATCCTTAAGCACAACGTTCTGGGTACATATACCATAGAAATGTCCAACTTTACGATGGATATATTAGATGTTACCTAGCAACATTAGTGTTGCCAGTTCAGGATACATAAATAGCAACCTATGTATTTGCTTACAAGGCGAGATTATGAGTGTAAATGCAAATGTCAATCTCACTTCCACGTAGTACACCCTGGACTGCATTTTGCAGACTAACGAGGCTCTGGCGTCTGGATCCATGGCCAGTATAATCCTCAATAGGACTTGTGTTGTGTGCTGTCCACATGTGTTTGTCCCTTCATCATATCACCATTCATCATCATCTTCACAGTTAGCCAAACGTGGCCAATCTTATTCCCAATGATCTGATATTTCTCTCTACATCATGGTGGGTGAGCATGTATATAAATATTAGTTTTGTTTTGTGTACGTATATTTTAAAATGTGACTGTATATCGTGAAATCATCGCCATTTCGCTTAGCATCATCGCTTAATCATCTTCCCTGCTTTAGATGACCGAAGCATGGTGCTGATTGCACTTCCCACGCATGATGCACGATTGTTGTTCATTGCACTAAATTACACTCTACTAAGTGAACACCTCGGAAGTTAAAAGAAATACATAGTCAATTGAATTGATTAATGGAAATTATTTGAGCTATTTGCGTAGAAATATTTACACAGAAAAGAAAAAAAACCTGATTGATTGAATTAGCAAAACTCGTCTGGTTAAACAACATGGAAAACAAACAAAAATTTGATATCTTTTACTAAATTTGTAATTTTGACCAAATTATTTGGTAACTTTAAACATATTACTTTAATATTTGGGTTCTTATTTTTCTCACCTGTTTATACAAATGTTTGGTTGCCAGAAACTACTTTTTCTTTTATTGTCTCTGTTCAACTGAGGACGTGGAGGTAACGTCATCGACTTGTAATGGAAGGGTTCCTGGTTTGATACCCACTTTTAACTGTAGGTCTATTCCCGATTAGTCTATCTGTGTATAATGTGGACATGAATCAAAACAAAACCGTTTAACTGAGTGCAACAAATTCGTTTAGGAATTCCTGATGCAACGAAAGTAGCTTCCGATGTGTTTTTCTATTTTGCTTGCTATTTTTGCCTCTAAAAGACTGTCCGGTCCGCTTCTTGACTTTTCTTCACCCCCATGGCACTTCGAGAGCTGAAACGAGGTGAAAATTCACAAAATCCAAGGTTACATCGACACGGGCGTTCTGCAGTCTCTCTCTATCTTCTTCAAACATTCCAAGGAGTTCTTATCGTCCATAATTTGTACACACCCCGGAGCGCTATCTCAGAAAATTTGCAAAGTCGGTTGCAACACCCATCTAAGATACTTAAACGCGTAGAAAGACAAACACAAGGACTGAACTGTGGCGTGTGTACCTTAGTTTCGAAAGTGTGTGTAATCAGGATTAACTCCAGCCTGATTATGTGCGCAGAGGAACTCTGCACCAAGTCGGTGCACGGTTTGCTCATAAAGTTATCACGTGATATAGGCAAAAGAAGATACTTGTTGCAAATTAACAGTAGAATGGAGCTTATTTCGATTGATTTGAAGCTTTTACGGGCAGGAGGAACAGTTTGTGTCCAGTCAGACGCGAGGACCCTAAACTGCTCCTCCCCCACCGATCTTTCCCCTCGGCGAACTGTGGAAAGAGAGGTCTGTGCGCTGGATAGTTGTAGGAGGAGAAGAAAACTTAGCATTAAGCTTATGGAAGTATTATTTTACTTCTCTTGAGAATAACAAACTTCCGATGGCGTAGAAAAACACATGAACGGAAGGAGAACACGTTGAAGATTTGATTTAACGTAGGAAAAGTCGAAACTCCCATTTGATTAGCCTAAACTTGAAGTTCTTTGGTTTTTTACTCCATAAGGAATGCATAGGAACTGAAAATTATTATTTATCATATTTTTCAAACGTGTCCAGCTTAATTATCAACTTGAAAAATCGCTTCCGGGGAGAAATGCATAGTCTCTGGTATTGTCGGGTCTATTTTTAGTAGCAGTGCCAATTCTGACGATATTCAAATAAATGCACACCTGATGTGAAACTGTTATTCTACGCCTTATGTACAAACAAAGAACTTAGGTGCATTAAATTCTACAAAAAACTACAAACTATAAGCCTGCGTACCTGGATCGTGGCGGATTCGTAGATTCTCGAAGTTCCAATCTGTAGAAGACTCTGCCTTCGTATAAGCCAGTGGTGTTCCGTATTGAATAACACAAACAAATCCATTTTATCTGTGCCTAAAGACGAGAGAAGAGGTGCTCTCCGAAACTCAGTGTTAGAATAGGATAGGTGCAGGTACTAGAATCATTAAGCAATGGATAATGTCCAATTAATGCTATTGCATCGTAACGAAAAACCATTGTCACTACGTTCGAAGAAGTAGGAGTTTGTAACTTGCAATCGCCAACGCCATCTGGAGACAAGTTTTTATTTACAAGTACGTACCTGAGTACATATGTAAGTTGATTCTGCCGAAATCAATAGCTTTGCAATTCAAGTTTTAGACCGCGAAACTGGGGCAGAACGATTCATCTCTCGCAGGTATTTTCCAGATGCAAGAAAGAGAGCAGTTGGCCCAAAACCTCCAGTTCAAGCACAACATAAATTACAGATGTTAGCGTTACAATGGCGATGAATTTACACCAAGTTTGTGTCTGCGCTTGCTGCTATAAATCATGGCGATACAATCCTCTCTAAGTGGGGAGCAGATTTAGTGGGAAATTGATGTGGGCTCTGGTAACGTTGTTTCCAGAAGAAGTTTTTCTCTAAACGGATCCCGACGTAGACAAAACGCTGGATTTGTTTCGCTCAGCGATCTTCCTTTGTCATCGATTTACTAACACTGACGGATCAAAAAGGTTTCCCCCGGGTTGAAGAGAGGGAGAATGAAAGAAGAGAAGTGGTACTATTGTCCTTAAGGACAGACAATTAAACGGCGGAAGGTATCTGTGAAGAAGACAATACCTAGAACACAATCGGTAATCCTTTTTTTTTTCCTCCACAGTGTTGTCAGAAAGGGAAAAATTAAACCTGTGCTTGTCAAGCGAAAGCTCATGACACAGTCGATTTTGTCCTACCTCCGTCATTATTCCCGCGAATCAGTCAGAGTTGGTGAATAATTCAAAGTTGTCAGAAGAGAATTAAATGAGATCACATCATACGAGGGTGGTCTGAAAAGTTCTCGACCTAACAATGACATATTTTGCAACATAATCACCTTTTAGATCAATACATTGCAACGATGCTCCAAGGCTATTACGTATTATGCTCCTGAAGTAGTGTTTTTCCCCCGTAAGGTCGCTAAGATACCCCTCTACAGCTGCAATCGTCTCTTCATTGGATGAAAAACTCTGTTCAGTGAAGAAGAGTTTGAGGAATAGATAGAAGGAGAGCCATGTCTGGGATATAGGGGGATGTTCCAACAATCCATAGTTCAGATATCATAATTTTCCCACATCAAACGCTTTTTTGGGTACGTGCATTCTTGATAAAAAATTAGTTTTCCCTGTGCAAACCGGGTATTTTATCACGAGTTTTACATTATTGTATTTACGGAGCACACAACATCGATCTTTATGCAAGATAAAATATTCAAACTTAAATTTTTTTGTGTGTTTTATGTTGAGTAAAAGTTCGGTATATCGGAGACACATTAAAATCGGATATTTTGTGTTTCGCATGGTTCGTACTTACGAAATTGTGTATTGCGGAATATAGTTCAAGGTGCCATTATGCTTTTTACACGAAAACAAAGGCAATTTTTCACATAGAGTGATTTTTTTTTATTCCTTTCTTCGCTACCGTAAAACACGTTATGGCGGGCACATTTTGACTCACGTTGTGGTTATGCAGTGTTTTCAACCTCCTTCACCTAAAAATACCTACTATCGTGTTCGTCACGTGTGAAAATTTTACATTATGTACGGGTAGCTGACGGATAGCCCCACGAACCATTTCCGATAAGGTTAGGTTAGGTTCGGTTCGGTCAGGCAAGCATAGTAAAAAATCGGGTTGGAAACACTGACAGGGGCTTTCGTCATCAAACGTACTCAGCATGCAGTTCACGTAGCAAAAGCAATGGCAATTGTGCGTCGGTGAGTTATTTCTCTTGAAATATACATGATTTCCCGGTCAAATATATTCCACGATGAAAGAAAATACTCGACGAATGTTGCAAAGCTTGCAGAAACTCATTTTCGTAAGTAGTTTCTTTAAAAATGAAGAAATGTGTCTCCGATATACCGACCTTTTACCTTATGTTGTACTGCAGGCCTATATGTAGGCTACAACGTTAGATAGTTCGTATGTGCGTGTTTAATATTCCATGCTGTCACCAACGCCATCTATACTTTTTATTCTAGCCACATCACAGAGGTGTGACGTCATCAGTGCGCATGCGCTCACAAAAAGAAACTGCTCTGTTCCTTTTTTAAAATTAAACTGTTAAACGATAATAGAATAATATTGTAAATGTTATGTTATGCATTATGTATAGATTCAGCAATTCGATTAGGGTAAACATATTTACACCTCTAAACTTCTCGAAAATATAGATGGAAACGATTTCTAATTTTGACCTCACCTCTTTGTCAGTTAAAATTTGAACCATCATTTCGTATGACATGGATATTTCAAGAGTGTTGTCCTGTTTGAATCCCTTTTAACGTCAA
The DNA here is from genome assembly GCF_977018435.1 of Lepisma saccharinum. Taxonomy (NCBI): domain Eukaryota; kingdom Metazoa; phylum Arthropoda; class Insecta; order Zygentoma; family Lepismatidae; genus Lepisma; species Lepisma saccharinum. Next base: position 14,252,638 of record NC_139233.1, on the reverse strand, counting down.
TTTGTAGATATTGTCGCCCGAAATAGTGCAGGTGTAATTTCATAGAGATAGAGAATCCGTGGATTTCCGTTTGAAAGTAGTACTCACCAAGTTGCATTACAGCTTACAGCTTACTGCTTTCTCCACGCGCAAGGATCCCCTTGTGTATTTTTCGCAATTTTCCTTGAAGTTGATTGAGTAAGAATTTAACGCTAAACAGACCCGTCGAATGCTGTTGACACAAACGGCCAAGTCGCGTTTCAAGGACTCTGAGTGGCCGTGAAGATTTTTTCAGGCCATTTTTTCACATTTTTTTTCCACAGAGAAGTCCCGTGGCTTGATCACAATAATCTATCCAAGAACTCGAAGAGTTAGTGCTTCGGGTATTTAGAGAACAACATTTTAATTTCTGTCATATTGCCGACAGGATGTCTACCAGCCAAGAAATCAGCGGGTAGGTGAAGAAAGTGAAGAAATTAATGCTTGTGGTCAAGAATTTTTGCTATTTGATAAGATTGAATATTTGGAAATCTAAAAATGTATCGAGTTGTGGTTCAGTTTGGTTCACTTTCTTTCTTAAGAATTTCATTCTTGTATGCGTGAAGTTTTGTAAAATATTAGAGAAAGTAATGTAGCCATTCCCCAACCAGGATGAAGTCTGAAGCGTTAATTTTTACATGCATTAATAGATAAACAAGTCTAAAATCTCAACTTCAGTTTTCAACTGTGATAGGGGTTTTTCATTGGATGAAAATATCTATTTTCTTAATTTCTAACTGTACGTAAGTAGGAAGCGATTAAATAAATGTTAAGAAAAAGGAAAAAGAAAAAGGTAAAGAATTTAGGATTTGTTATTTTTGTAGACACCCTGGCCGACCTTAATGACGGATTGGTTAGCACAGGGCGCTACAACGTCAAGAGTCCCGTGTTCTAATCTCAGCTTGGGGAATGTGTAATCTTCATGAGTGTCTTTCCATTATTATCACTCATCCTCATCGCCGCGAGTAGCCAAAAGTGGCAGGAGAACGACGGTAACAAATCCCAAATGAAATCTTCGTGATTATTCCTTCATCAGTTTGGTCTAATCATTATTCATCTTCGTCGTGGTGACTGGGTTGGTGTGTGTTTTTACGGATTTAGGCGTCTGACAGCCACGTGAAGGACACGGGTTCAATTCCCGTAGTGGGCGAGTTCAGGTGGGAATCTTCCGAGCAATGTTCCTGCTTGAAATGGCTCTGGGTTTCACCCAGACTCTTAATAAATGGAGAGTGAGGCGGCCAGAGTGCGGTGCTGATCACATAACCTCCACAACTGTCGTAGATTTGCAAATGTGAGGACCGCCACCTCCAAATCGCACATATGCCTTCACGGCATGCCACGTGGGCTTGGGAGTAGCCTCACTTTTTTACTTGGTGTGTGCGTGTGTGTGTAATCAGCATTTAGGACCCCTTTTCCTTTGTTGAAGATTTGAAATTTGTTACTTGACGTTACTTTTATCTGACCGTTGATTACGTAAGTACTTTCCTCATATTTCCTTGTTGTTTAAGATATGTGTGTGGGATGATCAGCGTGGGTGTGAATTTGCCCTCTGACCACACACTTAACTACCGTGAATGGCAGTTGTGTCTGTACCGGAAACATTATCTTTTAACTTCTTTTAGTGGTATCATTCCAAGATTGGTTATCTCCTGACGGGATCTACTGGGCATATTGCAACAGGAAATAACAAATCTGAAAGTTTTTTCCCTTCGTCACGTTTGGGTTTTAGCTTAAGAACCGGTGCTATTTATTTTGTTTTCTTCCAAGAATGAAAACCCTATTCATTGTTTTGAAATATATAAGTCCTCGAGGACCAATCAGAATAGGCATGTACCACCATGCAGGAAGATTGAAGCATTACTTGAGCTAGCATTTTTATCTTGATAAGATCGTAAAAAAGGCATGCTATTGAAGATAAGGAGGACAATATGTATCTATTCCATGTTTTTTTTTTACTTTTTAGACATTCCACGGTGCACTTACTCACACACTTGAATAAATTCGATGATGGATGCAGCTCTCTCGATATGTGGTTCACTCTTAAATATGTTAAGTAAAACATTATTATATACAATGGCGTAGTAACATATTTGTTGTGTAGGGTTAAAAAGTTCAACATTCACACACACAGACACACATGATAATTGTATGTTTGTTATTTTACGTCGCTTTTCTGCCACTTTTGGCTAATCGCGACGACGAGGATGAGTGATGATTCGATGAAATTGATGAAGGGACATTCACAAAGAACATCCATGCCGAAATCTTGTCTCGAACCCGGGAACTTCGGTTGAGAGATCAAAAGGTGACCACTTAACGCGCCGGTCACCAAGCCACCCGTCTCTCTCACTCACACACACAGACACCTATCCATTTTTGAACAGAGCACACAGCTTCCAATTTTTTAAAGTAAAATGTTTATATCCGTGTACTGCCAATGAAACAAGCAATATTCACAAAATAATTTTATTTTTTTCGGTAAATGTCTTTTATATCGGAGACACATTTCTTCATTTTTTACAGAAGAAACTACTTACGGAAATGAGTTTCTGTAGCATTTTGAAAGTTCGTGGAGGTATTTTCTTACCGTAGAATGCTGCACAACAAGAAATAAGCACTTTTGATATAATGAAATTGCATTTTGTGCAAAGCGACATTATGCCGTTGTTTCCATTATGTACCTGCAGATGGCGCGAGCGTCGAAAGTCACGCGGTCTCGCCAATGTTTCCAAACGTGCCTTTTTTACGAGAATTTTTTTTTAAACTATGTTTACCTTACCTAACCTAACCAAACCTAACCTAACCTTGCCGGAAATGGTCCGTGGGGCTATCCGTCAATGGTTCGTGGGGCTATCGTTTATGGTTTTTGGGGCTATCCGTCAATGGTTCGTGGGGCTATCGTGAATGGTTTTTGGGGCTATCCGTCAATGGTTTGTGATGACATAATGAACACGAAAGTAGGTATTTTTCAGTTAAGAAGGTTGAAACACTGCATACCCCACCCCAAATCGACAAAACACAAGCACGACGCGCGATGAACCACAGCTGTGCGCGCCGTATTGTATGTTCCGCAACGGAAGAAAGGAACCAAAAGAATTACTCGTAATGTGAAAAATCGAAGATATTTTCGTGTAAAAATCATAATGGCACCTTCAACTATGTTCCGCAATACACAATTGATAAGTACGAACCATCCGAAACACAAAATATCCGATTTTAATGTGTGTCCGATATAACCGATATTTACCTTTTTTTCATGTGTTAAAATTTTATTGGCTATTTTCAAGGCGTTTAGTTCTTAACATGTTTTATTCCGGAACAGATAAAGGAAACCAATGTGCAGAATCTACATTACATTTGGAAGTGTCGTGTATTTCTCTGCGCCTTAAAACTTAACTGTTCCTTCAAAGAGTGAAGTTGCATTTGTTCGAAGTTGTCGAAAAAGGTACATTATTTTATGTATTTTAAAACCCCCAGAGTATTGGAGTGAAACAGGATAGTCTTTCGCGGTTTCTAGATCTACCTTATTATTTGTCGTGCGGTACCGGAAGTTGTAGAAACAACTTGTATCGGGAAGCCAAGAAGAGGAGCAGGCGGCGAGAAACAGGAAGATACAGGAACAATTTGAAGGGTTCGTAAAAATAGAAGCCACTCCATGATGTGGAAGTTAAAAATACTTGTTCCGTTGTCTTGCGGGTTTTTTGCACGTCTGCCGGGACCCTCCCCTACTTGGCCTCTTTCCCTCTCGCAGAAGCCTTGTGCCACGACGTAACATTGACCTTCGCGTGGTTCTCCTACCTTGCCCATTCTTGATTTCGTTGCGCCTATATTCTCCCGCATAGCTTTGAATCACATTATCGTGAAGGATCGCATTTTTTCATACCTGTTTTCGATCTCGAGTTGTGGCTTATGTGCTCAGTGATGTGCCGTACACTATAAGTTTACGTCTACATGCGTTGTCTACACGTAATCTATACGTGTAGATTTCATTGGGTTGCAGTTTACATAGACTACGTAGACAATCTAAAGGACATTAAACTTTAATTTTCAAGGCTTTCATGAATGGAAAGTGACATTTTTAACCATATTTGTTCCTAACGAATTGACAAGAATCCTATTTAATCCTATCTTGTCTTCTCTCATCAACTATGGAAGAAGATAAATCGTATGCAAGAAAAACAACAGATGGCAGTCGTGAGGCGAAAGTAGTTTCTTTCCCGTAAAAAAGTAGAATATTTCCTACGATAAGTTTCTTCCTAGGTGAGAAATTGTTCAAAATTGCAAGGAAGAATATGAAAGTTTCTTCTCACACATTAGCAACTGATACGCAGTATAATTTTGTTTTATTTCTACAGCGCCCTTTGCTAAGTTATCACCTATCGCCATGTTGTTTACATAGATTACGTCATCTACGTACATAAAATAGTCTACGTGTACAATGTAGACTATCGTTGTTTACGCGTAGACGCACATCACTGCTTATGCTGCCCCTCCCTGGCACCAGTCTTGGTGAAGGAACAATGTACAGCGGTTCGGACGCTTTAAACTGTAGGTGCTGTCCCGAATAACCTATCTGAGCATAAAGTTAATGTTTTCCTTGTTTTTGTTTAGAGTTTGAGAATTTTAATCATGCTGTTGCTGTTGATGATAATGTGTTAGATGAGAGTAAAGACGGCTCGCGTTCCAATTGATTGATCATCAAGAGTACAGACATCGTATTCATTACTTACAAAACAAAGTCGCCGGAGTGTCTGAAAGCAGGGTGCAAAATCATTTAAGACTGGGGGGGGGGAGAAAGATCTTAATCTACAAACCCCCTCCCCCAACAAACATACATATAAATTATACGATATACATATTTATAATGTTATTAAAAGTAAAAAGAAATTACTAAATTAAAAATGTAATTATTATCATTATTATAATTACACAAAAATAAATAAGTTTTATATATATCAAGATATTATAAAGTAGCAAACTACTTCCTTTACTAAACTGGTTAAAGATGTTAATAAATTATGAAATAGTTGAAGTGGTTTTATCATGTGCAAGTCTTTATCTAGTTTTTGTTTTATGTTAATATAAATCAATTAGATTTCATAGTAATTATTTTTTTCCATTATTGTTTTACTTTTATTGTGCATATTGATGTAGATTTGTTAATGATCTCTTGAGAGAGAAAAAGCATTGAACACTCACAACTACACTAATTTGTGTATGTTTTCGATATTATTCTTAGTACAGTTATTGCTTATCTTTTGTTTGTTGTAACAAAAACTCTCCCCCCCCCTAGGAAATTTTTGGTTGGAGGGGATTTTTGAGGCCAAGATTGTTGGGGGGGGAAATCCCCCCGTCCCTCCCAGGATTTCGAAAGACTGAATAATGAAGTCGCTCCTCGTTCATCAATTTCATCCATCATTCACTTTCATTGTCGCGTTTAGCCAAAAGAGGCATAAGGACAACGTAAAAGAAGAAAGTATGTCATGTTCGTTTGTTATTGCGTTACAGTGGTGACGACAATTTTCAGATTTTGCAGTACGTTCAAAAGTACACACACTGTGCTAAAGATCATGTATATTTGTTCATCCTCTTTTGGTTACTCGTCGATGAGCATGAGTGATGAATGGACACTTACAAAGAACATCAAGATTCGAAACCACGCACCAATTCGGCAGTACCACTGATCAAGGTAACCAAGCACTAATCTTTAAATTGCCACTTTTTAGGGTTTTAGCTTCTTGTATTCCAATCCAGAGAAAGATGTATGTTTGTTTTCTCCTTACCTGAAACCGACCTCCTTGATACAGTGGTTACGCTACGACGTCAGTAATCTCGGGCTCGAATCCAGGCCTGGGTGTTCCTTGTGTGTGTCCCTTCATCGAGTTCATCATATTTTCATCCTCGTCGCTGCGATTAGCCAAAAGTGTTAGAAAAGCTACGCCAAATAACAGAAAACACATTTAAAAAACACACCCACTTACATAACTTGTTCATCGAGTTCAGCTTGTAGCTTTAAATGTCATCTAAGTGCCGCCTGTATACGAGAACAACCTCGGACTGCGTACAAAAGCACTCGATCGCCAAGAACATTTCAGTTGAAATTTTGTGCGTTCCGAAATATCGAAAGTACTTCTGGGCAATCTGCTTTCCCTTTTCTGCGGACATTTTGCCGACAGGTTCTATCTAACTGTGACCTTCCCATTCAGAAACTTAATTGTTTGCGAGTTTCGGTGATGCTAATTCACCATTACTGCTGAAAGCGCCATTCGGTGTTTCATCAATATTTTTTTTCATTGGGTGTATGGAAAGGGTCTGTGGTCAGCCGTACATTTGTCATCCAGTGGTTTTGGCGGGAAAAAAAGCGTGGGAGAGAGACCAGCCACACATTTGCATTCTTTCTGGGGAACTTGATTTATCGTGCGTTCTTCAATAGGCTTTAGCATTCTTTTGTTCCCGCCGCGTATCGTCAGTCCCTAACCCTTTTGTTTAGTCATTGGGAACAACAGGTTGGCACTAATCCTTTCAATAAATGTCCCTGTTTAGAAAGAGGCTTTTGGTTCGCGGGTGTGCATGCGTGGCGAAACATAATTATTTAGCAGGTGACTGTATTATTTACTCGTAGTGTGGAGATAATCATGTTCGATGACCTGGTAACATTGTTCTCGCCGACGAGCTTGCGATCAGGGCTCAATTGCGAGGCACAGTGTTGTGATGGAACGGGGAATTTCGGCGCTGTGGTGAAATTGAGGTTCGCTTGTTCACGTTTTAACAGCGTACGGTCTGAAATTGAAACGGATGAATTTTTAAAAGCAGGGAACTTAAAGCTGAGATTAAATTTGCCTTACAGACGAAAGTACATCAAACTACTTGCTTAAAGGATTGTTATTTCCAGGTGCCTGCAGTCTCGTATCACTCCTTGCTTTCGTTTTGAAGCCAGTGGGCGGAGCTTAAGTTTGTCTGCGAAAGATGGCCGCATCTACTTCAACCAATGACTTAGCAGACAGAAGATTACAAACAATGAAGTCAGTGGCGGCTTGTAACCACACATTCGATACTTTTTTTGCTTCTATTATCGCGTACTTTCAACTGTGTCAGTTTATGCTGTTACTTATGATTAGAGACCGGATGTTTAGGCACTAAAAACATATAAAATAGGCAGGCAAATAAGCACTTATAATTTTAAAAATAGGCAGTAAAATAGGCATTAAAATACAAATAGGCAATAAAAAAGGCAATGAAATTTAACTCAAACTAACGAAGATAGACATACAAAAGAAATAGGTGTTTAAATAATATAGAAACATACCTGTAAATTTTTTATAGTTGCTTAAAATAAACGAGGACCTCATCATTAGAGACAGCAGTCCAATATTGTACTTAATAAATCGCTGCAAACAGGAGTCACGTCAGCCCAAAATTTTCCATTGTATAATGGCTACAGACAGTAGTCTGACAAAATAAATTCTTGGCTACTTCCAACCAGTAAGCAAATTATTTAAATATACACTCTATCACTGCACACAGGGTTATTTCAGTTAACTAAGAAACTGTTTAAATGCATTTCAAGTTTGTACTGTACGGTTTGGCAGTCTCTGAATAAGAAGCACTAATTGTGGTTGCCCATCACAGCAAGGTATTTCTTCAGGTGATCAACCGACAAGTTATGTCTGCGATCGGACAACACATTTTTTAGAATTGAAAGAGATCTTTCAACCTTCACAGATGTTACCGGAGCATACTTAAAGCACGCGAGAACATGTGGATCTAACTCAGTTTGTATATTTTCACCTTTCAGAACTTGTTGAATTGCCCTTAATTTGTCCAAGTCCTTATTAGCTGCAATAACTCGCTAACTGTTATTTTTAAATTTCTTGGAAACATCGGAAACTAATCCTGGGAACAGGAAATTGTATGCACAGAGTTCAGTCACGTTCCAATTTTAAAGAAAATGCCTAAAATAGGCGATATCTGGCATTTATGAAATAATATAGGCAATATCGTATGAAGATTGCCTTTAAATGAAGCTAATCCCTCTCCCCTGGCCTTCGCAACATACGTTTTCATCATATCTCTAACAGGAAAGAATAGGCATTTTGCCTAACATCCGGTCTCTACTTATGATACACCATATATATATATATATATATATATATATATATATATATATATATATATATATATATATATATATATATATATATATATATATGTATATATCAATAAATGTCCTCTTTTTTTTTTTAAAGATGTCATCTGGTAACCGTGGACACTATGTAACAAAAACCAATAGCAAATCAACGAAATCGTCTCAGTTGCGGCTCGTCGTTTCTCCGTAACGCCCTGTTTGCATACCTTTGGTCGAAAAGTCCACCAAGCCTCCGACTTCTGTGCTGGCGGTCTTCACGAGACCCTCGAAATGCTACGGGCCGACGTTCGTCCCATCGACCCGCACGGAGGAAGCAGAAAACAATCTTGTTTACGCTTGAAGTTTCTCTCTGGAAACCGTGTTTTGACGCAACGAAACAATCACCTGGAACTTCCCGTAAAGTGTTAAGTCTCCGCCCCCCCCCCCCTTTTCCTCTCCTCCATGGTTTTCTTATTCATCCGCGCAATACGAGGCCCATTCCGTCGAATCGATACGCGGGATGGAAACGGTTGCCTGGAAACCCATAACCTTTGGACTTGTACCGCGTTAAAAAATCTCCCTCGACAAAAGAAGGCTAGATTAGAACGGAAATGTAATGAAAATAGCTTCTTTCAAGGTTTGGGCGAGAGTGGAGACCCTTTGCGTTCACACATCGCCTGCCGTAGTCGCTTATCTGAGCTAGATTTCGCAAAATACTGATAGTGTTCACGTTGGTATCGTAACGGAGAACTGCCATCCGTTGGGTGCTCGTTTATAGGCACTATACTACTTCTCAAAAATGTCTGTGGCACGCGAACGAAATCAAGTCCTCTGCGCAAGTTGTGACTCGATAGGGCTCCACCAATGAACACGTGGGATGACGTAGATGAAAAGGTCTAAATATGAGCCCCCCTTTTTATGTTGTCATTTTCGGAGGAAAAAAAATATTTCAAGCACCTACCTTTAAAATGCATATCTATGAAATATATACTTAAATTTAATAGCATCCTAAAGTATAGAAGGTCTCAGTTTTTTTAAAGAAAAAATCAATTTAAAAAAAATTGTAAAATGATGTATTTCAAAATTGTGGTCTAAATATGGGCTACTAGTGGCAATATCACAAAAAGCAATTAAAATTTAAAGAAACAGTCATTTATCGCGTAAACATTATAAAATTCATATTTATGAATAATTTGTTGTTTTGAAAATCACGCGGAATGGGAAAAATCGAAATTAAGAAAAACATGTTTGTTGAAAATGTGATCTCAACATTAGACCTCATGTCATGGCCCATACTTAGACCATCACGCTATTTTTCTTCTTCAATTTATTTTCGCTCTCTGTGGTACATATTTAACAAACAAATCATGGCATTATAAAAGCCCACATTTGTTTTATGTACCGCTAATACAAAGCAGATTAGAATTCAGAAAACGCTGAGTTAAAACATACCTGTAAAAAGTTTTCGCAGGTCGCAGTTCTATAACAGCGTCCATGGCCGAAACTGACCACCACATTCTCTTGCGAATTGGCGCCGCAACCTTTGTCCTTGACAGATAACCAGTTCCTATAGCCTCCGTCAGGCTGCAGCACCTGGGAGCGCTGATATCTCCAACACCCATATTTAAACCTTCGCCCATATTTAGACCTCCTCTAGTGGTAGCGTCGTAATCAAGGGATCCCGGGTTCGAGTGATTCAGATCCCACATTAAACTGTGGGCCCAGTCCCGTTTAAACTTACTGTGCATTAAGTAGGCTTAAAACACAAAACGAAACTCAACGTGAGAGGGGAAGTGATCCATGGAGGGAGTAACGGCAACTACCAGCTGTTTGCAGCAGCACGCATTGCTCCACAGACTCCTGCGACGGAGCATAACAACTTGTAAAATAGGCAAGCAAGGGCACCAAAAATTATGGATAGCACCAAAATAGACATAATGTCGTCGCCTTGTAATTCAAGGGTCCCTGGTTCGATGGAGGCACATAGTGGTTCGGATCCCACTTTTAATTGTAGTTTGTCTCGATTAGCCTTCTGTGCATAAAGTGGATTTTTAAAAAAAATTCTCGTGATGAATGGTGATTGAATGAAATTGATGAAGGCTTTTTCAGCTGTTTGTTTCGTATGATGCACTAAAAATGCATTAGTTGAACAGGCCGTACATATCCAAAAATTTCAAGTTTAACAATACCAATTGTTGCAGCAAAATGCATCAGTTTTGATTTGATGCATTCCAAGTTCTGTGTGTAATAGTACCAAAAAAAGGAACTGCAATTTCATTTTGGAAATGCCGAATATTCTGTTGACTGTTAATCTCTCATATCTCTCTCTCTCTCCCTTCTCTCTCTCTCATAGAGGAAAGATGAAATAAAGAAGGTGTGAGAGAGAGATAGAAACGCAAAAGAGAGGAATCAAGGGAAGAATGAGAGAAATGTTTCTGTCTAGGCAATAGGTACTGATGCACTGATAAAAACCCAACACGCAGTAACATTATCGCATAGAATCCATATTGCTGCATATAGGTTGAAAGCAAAATCGCATACTTCCGGAAAGTTGTGACGCAGCAGTCCAACATCTGCAAAAGTAAACGGAACCACAACCAGTCGTCGCTTTACCGAGAATCGCACCCGGGCAGCCTTGATTGCGAGCGATGATCGCACTCGCATTTCTCAGGCAGGCCTTGCCACACTTTGTAATTACTTCTGGACGACCGTGAAGAACGATAATTACCACATCATTAACGCAAGGTGTGCGAGTGTTCCGAGGAACGCGAGGCGGTAGTCTCCAGGGGGACGCTCGCTTGCTGCCACCTCGTGCAATATGACTCCGATGAAGTGGCAAATTTCTCAGATGCCAACGTGTCGGACACTTGCCACCTCTTGCAAATTCCTTTCTCATTGTCCGACGTTACGCACGTGACCCTACGGCTTCAAATGACCCTTCTGGATGCTCTCCCTTTAATAATAATAAGAGGTTTAGCATCAGTGACATATGCTGACCTGGACTAGCTCACTATGACACCTGGTCCGAGGGGAGAAGACTAGGCTCATTCTTGACGTCTTCAAGGAACCCACGTTGCCATCCCAACGGTAAATAAGTTGCAAACTTATAAAAATTCAGGTTGCCAACTTATAAACATTCAGGTTGCCAACTTATAAATATTCAGGTTGCCAACTTATAAAAATTCCGGTTGCCAACTTATAAAAATTCAGGTTGCCAACTTATAAAAATTCAGGTTGCCAACTCATAAAAATTCAGGTTGCCAACTTATAAAAATTCAGGTTGCCAACTCCTAAGAATTCAGGTTTCCAACTCCTAAGAATTCAGGTTTCCAACTTCTAAGAATTCAAGTTGCCAACTTTAGAATCGTCATTATCTTATTTTTTAAATCAGGTTAATTCGCAGTAGCTAATCGATTTTTCTTCAGTATTTTTACTTTCTAGGCTTCGTAGATAGCCTAGAATATACGCTCCTGTTTAGCATGCTACAAGAAGTACCAAGCAGTGGATTGTCTGAAAATGCGTTTTCATTGTACAAATATTCATGTTTAAACCCTACCATATCTCCAACGATTGAAATAAATTCTGATACGCTATCGTACTCGTTTTGTGAACGGACGATGTTGATTTCCACGCGCTTTACAGTAACCACTAGACCATGTAAATTAGCGAGAGACAGCAAACAACAACTACATGTTGAGTGACGTTTGAGTCGGTGTACAACAAAAAATAAATAATTGTCAAATAGTTGCCTCAAATAATTTAAGAAATTTCTTGTACAGCCACCTGCTTTAAAAATGAGACTCCGTAGCCCCTGAAGTGCTGACTTCCACCAATGCGTTGTGCGTGTTGCCTAACATTACGGCGCTACTGAAGTTCAGCCATAGAATTGGGCAAAACAGATGCGAATTTTTGCAGCAATTTCCCAGTGGGTGATAAAGATGTGCTGTTCACAGATGGCCAAGATCTGTATTTATGGGGTTCTAGCTCCGTGTTAACCAAGATTTGGTTGCAGAGCTCGTTCAGTGGTATTACTTTCGATCTTGACATCCAGGTTCCAGGCTTCGAGTCCACGCCTGTGTGGTATTTTCATCAATTTCATCTCTCATCTGTTTCGTCGCGATTTACGGAAGTGGAAGAAAAGTGACGGTAATTAAAGAAAGTACGAATATACTCCCCTACCAAAATGACTTTACGTAATGTTGCGATGTGCAAGGGTTAGCTGGTTTTAAGTTTTTTGCCTTATGGTATATAAACATACTGGTGTAAATAACAAGACGAATTATATTACCATCCTGTTCGATACCTGGTAAAGGCACATGGCACAGTGGTTCGGATCCCACTTTAAACTGTAGGTCCAGTCCCAATTAGCCTTACTGTGCATAAAGTGGACTTAAAACACCAACTCAATCAATCAATCAATATATTGCCATCCTCTGTGGCGAAGTGGTTAAGTATGAGTCCTACACAACTAGGTGTCCTGGGTTCGAATACTTGATTGGAGGAGGTTTCATTGCTGGTTTTTTTTTCAACTATTTCATCCGTTCATCATTCATCCTCTGATTGATTAATTTCACTTAGCTTTTCTGCCACTTTTGGCTAATCGCGAAGATTACGATGAGTGATGATTTGATGAAGCTGATGAATGATGATATGATGAAGGGACACTCACAAAGAACACCCATGCCCAGGCCGGGATTCGAATCCGAGACCCCTGGCATCGTAGCGCGCTGTGCTAACCAATCCGCCACGGATATTCATCCTCATATTTAAAAACTGTGAAAGAATGGGATTCCCTATCGAAACTTTGTATCCACCATTTAAAATATATGATCTCTGTCCACGACAGCTTCTATACTCTGTCTCAGGCATCTCTGGAGCGAGCGAACTAAAGCAAGTCTCTGCACAGGCACTCGAGAGAGCTCGGCCAATGAATACGTGCGAGGGAACGGGAAATCATGGAGTGGGAGAACTACTGCAGTTACAAGCTCCAGAGATGCCGAAGATAGAGTATAGATCAGTGATTCTCAACCTTTTTTCAGTCTGGGACCCACCTTGAAGGATATTACACTCCATGGGACCCATAAGCATGGACGCCGGCAGAATCACTTATAGGGGTGTGCACCCAGTTTATAATCATATTTTTGCTAACATCGAGAACTTCAAGAAGCCCTTTTTTAACAACAAACACACAGATAATTAAGAACTTATTGCTGCGATCGTAACAAACATAGGCGTAACTTGGCGCCCTCCTAAAATTTTTCAGGTTACTAAATTTAAAAATAAAGGATACTTCTCTTAATCTCCTGAGTAGCAAAGTATTGAAGAGTATATTTTATGATTGAGCGAATGGAAGTTATTTAGCAAAATAGTTCTGGACTTATTACGGGATGGAAAACTTGTCGATCCTGTCCTGGCCCCGAAAGTTAAGTCCCAAGTTTGATTCTGCCCTCAAACGTTAAATCCCAAGTTTGATTCAGCCCCTGAAAGTTAAGGCTCACTCAAGTTTGATTCTGCCCCTGAAAGTTAAATTCTAAGTTTGATTCTGCCCCTGAAAGTTAAATTCTAAGTTTGATTCTGCCCCTGAAAGTTAAATTCTAAGTTTGATTCAGCTCCTGAAAGTTAAGTCCCCAGTTTGATTCTGCTCTTGAAAGCATTCAGCCCTCCAGTGGTAAGTCCCAAGATTCATTCTGCCCCTGAAAGTTGAGTCCCAAGATTGATTCTATCCCTTCAAGTTAAGTCCCAAATTTGATTCTGCCCTTAAAATTAAGTCTCAAGTTTGATTCTGCCCCTCCAAAGTTAGGCCCATGGTAACGAAAACTATATATATATATATATATATATATATATATATATATATATATATATATATATATATATATTCGATTCCCTTGAGTTAAACATCAGAGAGATGCCGGTAAAAATCAATGGCAGAGCGCGAATAACAGAAATGTAGAGTTTAGACTACATACAACACGGGTTGAATTTAAATGGTTAAAACAATATATCTTAGTAATTTAAATGTGATAGGTTTCTAAGATGCAATAAGCAAATTTTCGAGCCCGACTTCGCGACCCACCAAACGCCCCCTCTGGGCCGCTCCCATAGGTTGACAAACGATGGTATAGAGGCCTGAAAGATGCAGCTCGTTCTCTCGATGGGAAACGCAAACCCGAATCAAAATCTGCTCCCCTTCATCCTGGAAGCGACACCTCCCACCAGGTCACATTATTTCACCGTCTGTCACTCCACTCGCAAGCTCTTACGGCCTATTCTGTCCCCAAGGGTCATTTGCTGGTGACACCCGCTGCCAGAGCCTTGTACGAGATGATAAATGTATCGTAGAGCGACGTCCGCATACAGATGTATGTACATTCCTCGATATTTCATTACGTATGACGCGTTGATCTGCATATTTTGTCGGGCCGGACCGCGGACTAAGCCACTGTGCATCGCAAACAGGTAGGGGGTGGGGGGAACTGACAGCTTCCGACGGGTCACATGTCCGCACGAGAAAACAAGAAAATTGGATTCATATCCTGCCTCTTCCGCATTGCCATAATTTCTTAACCCTCTCCGCTGAATTTTGAGCTACAATATTCCGCAGAAGTTCAACTAGCCCTTGACAGTTGACGACCAGTCGCCATCTCTCACTTCTCCTGTTTTAATTTCGCTTTCCCTCTTTTTCATCGGCATTTATTTTCACTCCTATCGTTCTTTCCCTTCTTATGATATCATTTTGTCTCTCACCCTCTCTCTTTTTCGTCTTGTCATTCTTTTTTCAATTCCTCTTTCTCTCTCTCCGTAATTCTTTTTTCTTCTCTTTTGCCCTTTTTTCAGTCCCTTTCTCTCTCTCTCTCTTTCTCTTTTGCATTTCTCTCTTTTCAATCTCGCTTCTTGTCTTCCTCTTTCTCTCTTTTCAATCGCTCTTGTCTGTCTCTTTTTCTTTTTTATCTTTCTTACTGTTTCAATCTCTTTTTGTCTCTCGCTGTCTCTTTATTTTCATCTGTCTCTCCCTTCATGTCTCTCCTTCTCTCTTTTTTATTTTTATCCTTTTTCATTCTCTTTTTGTTCCTCCCTTTCTCATTCTTTCTTTTTGTCTTTTCAAAGGAAATTTTTATCAGCTGTTAGGCACTGAAATGCATCAAACTGGGTTTGGTGCATTCCGCGTTTTGTATGTGAATCACGTAAGGAAATCACTAATATCCCTTTACGAGTTTAGACTGCTGAAAGAAATGTCTCATTCTTGACACTGTGCATGTGCAAATTTTATACGTGTCATTTGGGGAATAAGTTCTTTGTTTTCTTCAAGGTCACCTCTTAAGTTTTAAATTTTTAATTTTTTCTCCATGCTGTATTTTGTGCATTTGCATTCACAGTGCATACTCGTCAGAGAAACAAAGAAATGTACTGTCACACATATAGAAGACCTAATTTTACCAGAAACAGTAATTTCCTCTGGGTCCTTTGTCAAATCATAGATGTCGTTCTGTAAATGTCAATGCATGTACGTTGTCTAGTTAGGTCTACCAAGGTCTGTAAATTATCCGTGGAAAGTCGGTTACATGAAATAAACTACATATCTCTCCAGATTATCTATATGTGGGAAAACCTTTTGGGAAATACTCGCGCGTACTGTCTCCTCATTTCTACACATGGATGAAAAAGTGACTTTGGATGTAAATTCAAGTGAGACTCTCCAAGTCTCACACGCTGCGACTTAAGACATTATGAATGTAGTGTGTTAATGTAGGCCATGAACAAATATGATTTATGAGTTCCGTTCTTGAAACATGCGTTCTTGAAACATGCGTACAATGCAAGTCAATGCCTTTTTGCGTGAGACTAGGTAATATTTTTCCATGTATGATGTTGCAGATCAATGACCACACTATGAAAATATCATGTATCAAAACTAGCAGTTCGTTAAAATTCGAGATTTTCATAAAATTAAATGAACTGAGTAAGTTCGCCAGAGAGAAATTTGCCCATAGCATATTCATTAGCTTAAATTAAGGTAGAAATGTTTGTTTAAAAAAAGGGGGGGGCTCGTATGTAGTCAGGAGGTCATCGTCTTAGCTGCGAGCGTTCCCGGGTTTGATCTCCAGGTAGCCTCAAAATTTCGGTGTTAACCCAGCGTCTTGAGGATAATTAGGGAAGCTACTTGAAAGGAAGGAGTTAGAGGATTCGGATGTAGAAAACAGCGGCGATGGGACTCGCGGTACTCTGTAAACCTCCTCCCGCTCACTCCTAAAGAGTTTGTGGTTCCTGGGTGCCTAAGATTGAATCTGAAGCTTCATTCGAATCCTTTGTACCGGTACGTTATGATATGTGTAGCCAATTTAATCATTTCAATGTGCAAAATTACTAGTAACGTTCAACACTCATACCATGATGGGTGAGTCTCCTGGATTTCGAACTCAAGAGTACACATTCGTTGATAATCTCACAGGCATCTTCATTACTTCTAGTTTTGAAAAGAAGCAGAAGAATTCACCCTAGTTGTCATTTGTGGTCTCACAAAACAGAATTTTCACATAATATTTTTAATAGAAGTAATTTGGAACGTAGTCACAATTGACCTGGAAACAAAATGCATTCTATATCGCCGATTTCCATGGGGAAAGTGGTTAGCACAGCGCCTGGGCTCCAGGGTACCAATCCCGGCTTGGGCAATGTGCATGGGAGTTCTTTGTGAATATCCCTTCATTAATTTCATCATATCATTGTTCATCCTCATCTCCGCGATTAGCCAAAAGTGGCAGAAAAGCGAGGTAAAATAAACCAAATCGATCAGTAAATCTTTCCTATATCTCCTGAAGAAATTTCAGTGGATGAGGCTTCGTTCTCATCTCGATTTATCAGAAATGATCGACTCGCCCTGAGCTGACCCCATGGCGGAGTGGTTGGCTCATCGCGCCCCGACGCCAGGGGTCCCGGATTCGAATCCCGGCCTGGGTATTTGTGAGCGTCCATTCATCTATTTCAACATGTCATCATTCATCCCCACGTTCACAAATTAGCCAAAAGTGGCACAAGAAGAGAAGTAAAATAAATCAAATCAAACTAGCCCTGTCACGCGTACAGTTGGTCTGCTTTATCAGAGCCCGACGACGAAAGTGCGCATGCGCGAACCGGACGAGTCTACTTGCAGAATAGAGGTGACGGCTATATGTGAAGCGCAGACCGGGAAACAGTTTCTGTGAAAATTGCCTGCACGGACAGAACATGACTGAAACGTACTGTCGTAATATCGTTGTAAATAAAGTAACGCATGCAAACAAAATAGCGATTTGAAACCTACAGCGTCCATATTTGCTACGTTCCTCCTTTTTCACATTTCGACTCTTCCAGTCAAGCTATGCTCGTCTACAATGGTCCAACAGCACAAACCGACAAGTAGTTTTGGCAGTGTCTAGAAAGTTGTCCGAGTATTTTCAGCAACTGCTGTCTTCCTTAACTTTGAATGAACATTCGTGAATTGTTCTCGTTGGGTCGCAAGATTATCCAACCCGCTATTATAGTTGGAAAGCGCGGCATTGCAGAGGCGCTGAAAGTATACGGAATCTTCCCAAGACTTGAAAGCATTGTCCTTCAATTCCCGCCAGGTGGATCTCACGCTCACGCTTGCAGTATATATCGTCTATCTTTGGTTTCATCAGACATTATGTGCAACCAGTACACAAACAGAAGGAAATAAATATGGCGAAATAAAGCCTTTCAGTTGAAGACCAGTTACATGCTTATTGTGAAAGTTTCAGATGGATGTGTTGCCGAGTCCACCAACAAGGAAAGGAGAAACTTTGCATGAATTATGCATTCATATCGATTGTGAGCGACACGTGCAGGAAAACCAGTTGTGATAACTAATTATGTAAGCTGATAATTTTAGTTGTTGATGAGGAATACAATGTAAAAGTAAAGAATCGTGTGGTTTGGCTTAGATATTTAGTGGTTTCCGTTTTCTAGCTTCATTTTCCGTATATTTCCAGACAAACTTGCAGTGCTACCAACTTCTGCAGGATAGCTTTGCAACCACCGCAGCGTTGCCACAATCAGAAAGTACAGTCTCTTTCTCAGTTCAGACATTAGCTTTATGCATGAAGAATTGAAATCGCAATAACGAAACTTTATAAACTTATTATTATTAGTTGTTTAATTATTTCTGCTACTTCCGCTGAATCCGAAATATTAGGCCTTTCCGAATGGGTCAGGGAAAAATGAACAATATTAGTAGCAAATTGAGAAAAATGCATGAAATGTCTAAAGTTTTAGTAAGATTATAAACGCAGTTCTCCCTTTTCTGTCTTTGTTACTTTCTCATCCTGTTTTTGCCTTTCGTTTCTTTCCTTTTGCTCTCTTTCTCATGCTTTCTTTTCTCCCCTCTCTCTTTTCTTCCTTACTTACTCATTCTCTTATCTATATTTTTCTTCCCATCTCCTTCTTGTCTCATTTTTTCTTTTTTTCTCCCTCTCACGCAATATCCTTCTTTCCTCCTTCTACATTTCTTTGTTTTTCCATTTTTCTCTCTCTCCTGTTTCTTTCCTCGTCTCCTTTCTTTCTCACCTTCCTTTTTCCTTCTGTGTTTCTAGTCTCTTAACTCGTTTTTCGCCTCTATTTTTCTTTCTCCTTTCTTTCCATTATTTCTACTTTCTATCACACACTTTTTGAACAAGAAACCAATCAAGAATATCGATACATCCATAAGCTGGCTAGAATGAGAAAAGGGAAATATGTTCTCTGATGATGTGAATGCCTCTGCCTGTAAGCAAGCATCTCCGAGTCGAGCTTCGAGATCTTCCAATACGACGGCGCAAGAAATCGAAGTTCACGGCGTAACTCAGTTGAACCCCGACCGCCGTCGTGTGTGCCTGAGTCAGCATTAATTACTGCAAATGAGAAGTCAGAAGTTTCAGGATTCTACACCGTTCCCTTACAGAATTTTCATGAGGACGTCGGACTACTGGTCGCGTGTTTGTGTCAACCTGAGAAATTAGTTCTGGCCACGCACAATGAAAGCATGCGCTGCCGTTTTGTTTATTGCGACGCGGGAGAGGAACTTCTTGCACGAACAGTGTTGCAAGCCTCATCATAAAATTTCCATTTTTGACTCTTTTTCTTCCCCAATTCTAAACAGTGTTCCAATTGCAAATTTTGTCTTTTGTCTTTCTACTTGGTAGGGGTTTTTCATTAAATGAATATTTATTTTCTTAATTGTTAATTTCCAAATTTACCTACGTAGGGGTTGAATGAATAAAGGTTAAAATAAGAAAAACGAAAAGAAAAAAGTCAAGATTTTTTTTTTGGTAAACATCATGTATCGTATCTATGAAAGGTGTCGCCGTACCATGGTCAGACTCACGACCTAACTTCCGAAGGTTCCGGGTTCAAATCCCAGCCAGAAACAACATTCAGTGTTTTATTATGCTACGCTATCTACTTCGACCAATCGTTATTGAAGTGAAGTGACTGGATGGAAACAATACTAAACTAACGATGACCAATCCATAGGTAAAATTTAAAAAATAAAAAATGATGTTGCCATCCCATTTGCCCTTTCCTTACCAGTCACATGTATCACCAATAACATAAGTACTCAAGACAGTAAAAGACAAAAGGTGCTTTTTATCATTTTTACATCCTATTTCTGACCATTTAGGTCAGAAACTACTCGTTAGAACTCGTAACTTTCGGTGACGAGATTGTGTATACTCAACATGCTTGCATCAATGTGACTTTTACTTGAAACATAATCTGTGCCACAGGTCTTATCTATTATACAGGGTGTCCACAAATATTCTTCGTAATTATAAACAGGATAAGCGTAACTTGCGTTAATGGTATGCTCATGAAACTGGTCAAAAAATAAATCAAATTTTTACGTGCTTATCTCTGAAACTCAGTGTACAGTCAGCAGCAATAAAACTATGACAACCCAGATCCTGAAAGTACTCGCCTCCCTAAAGAAGTCATGTGTGTTGCCTAACACTACGGCGGTAGTAGAAGTTGCCATTAAAAATTTGAACACACGTACATAACGCCTTGCACGGAAGTGATTTGGTTTGGTTTGGTTGGAGTTGGTGTTTTAAGTCCACTTTATGCACAGTAAGGCTAATCGGGACTGGACCTACAGTTTAAAGTGGGATCCGAACCACTTGTGCCTCCACCGGGTATCGAACCCGGGACCCCTCGATTGCAAGGTAATGACGCTACCACTGCGCCATGGGGGAGGCCCACACACGGAAGTGATAGTTCATGATTTAGGTGTCTCATTTTTATTGCTGGTGACTGTACATCCCTCGTGCTTCGCGAAGGTTTGTGAACACACTGTATACTCTTACATGCTAAATACATTTCAAGCAACACCTGAATTCAACTAGCTGTTAAAAACTCTTGTATTCTTCAGAACTGTAAGATGACGTCCCATGTTGCCAAGATATGATCAGGGCCGGGTTTTTTTGTGTTAATTTTTCAAAACTTTAGTGAAAAATATATAAAATATCGTGTTTATAGTTTAAAATATGGCAGTAATTTCGTGGTAATTTTTAATGCCATTCACTTATACATAATGTTACTAAATCAATGAATGATTTTATACAAGGCCTAATAATTGCAACATTTATGGGAAAATAAGCTTAAAAATAGCAAATAATAAATTTCACATTCTGAAAATCAGCCTTACTCAGTTATATATATATTTTAGAAAAAGTTGAGTGTACAAAACAATCTGTCTCTCAAAACGTGTTTCAGAATTCTATGGCATTTGCCTGGTGCCAGTTGCTTTCGAAGATTCTTCCTCCCTTGATAATCATCGGTAGAAATGCGAAGGGAAAACCCAAAAGAATAAATAGTTCATGCCGTCATGCCTTCCATTACTCTTGCAGCTAATAACGAATGTATTTCTAAATAAATGGAATGTTCCAAAGACCCAGTCACCTGCACATAAAAAATAATAGACTTTCGGGTTAATGTGCCTTTCCAAATCCTTTGCAGCCAACATCTTCAAATCGAATATATGTATTTCTTAAAAAAGAAATTCGTAAAAATGCCATTTTTTTTCGATTTTATCGTAAAAGTGAAGATGTTCGCAGAAACGGTCAATTTTCGCGAAAATTCGCGACAAAATTACAGCCCTAAATCAGTCACACTTGTGATAAATCGTGCATATACTGCTTGCTGCATCTCTCCGTTACATTTCGCGTTTCTGGATATGATGTTCTGTCTGTCACCTTCATTGCAAACATCCGTCTTGTATATCCGGTGACAACTCTCTTCACGCAGATCGTTTCAACTTGCATTAGCTGGCAACACTGATGCCGAAAGCAATTATGTTGGTTTCTGTTCTTGCTTCCGAGTCGTGAGAGGAAAATAAAGTTTGGGAAATGAAGCCGAGGAAACTTATGGAATACGTCAGATGCTGTTTTGTCTTAAACAGTTGGGTCTCCTGTATGAGCGAGGGAACGCGGTTGAAGGAGGGAAAAAAACGTCGCCATGACTTAACGAAGTTAGCCGTCAGAATCAGAAACGATCTTCCTGCGTTATGAAATGCTGTGTGTGTTCAAAATGCATATTTTCATTTAAGCTTTACGCTGCCGTTACCTTGCCAGCGAACGTGCTGCGCCCCGGTGTCACTCAACGGAGCTAACTTTAACAAATGAATAACGCATTCGTGTTGGCTTCCAGTGTGTGACGCGTGTGTACTTGTTTAGCAGTGACGTAAGTTTTCTTTCCACCGGCTGTAAACCGTGTCTTTAGGATGGAGTCGCTTCTTGTTGTCACGAAATATGCGCTCATACATCTTTTATAACTTTATATTCTCGTTTCTCGGTGGTAGTCAGTGGCGTATCAATATCGTAGAATAAAGGCTATGCCTACGGGACGCGGATTTACAAACCCTATAGTGCTGCAGAAGCTCAAGCGATATATGGCTTCTGATTGGCTGTCATTCCGGAAGTTAATGCAGTGTTCCTTCAAAGTAACACTAGATGGCAGGGTTGAAACTGACAGTATAGATTTGAGAGATCCATCCCAACAAGATAAGAAACCCTTTCAATCTAAAGTTACTTTTTAGCACATTTTTAAATTACAGTGCAAGCATTGTAACAACTTATGCACCTTCCCATTTATTGTATATTTTCTTAATCACGTCCACGGTTGATTATACAGAAATGGAATTATTTAGTATATTCTAAGATATGAAATTTCTCTAATGCAGTAATCACTTCATATAATTATTTTACAAGCGCTTATAGAGGTATCAAATTTATTATTTTCGGTGGCCTCATATTGATTGATTTTTATTACTTCAAAATAATTTTTTTAAAAAAAATTAACAGTTTTTTTCATTCAAATATATATTTCTTAGCATAATCTCGACAATTTGATTACAAATTTTATTCCTAAATAATCACGAGTCTGATCTTTCCATACTTATCCTGTAAACAGTGAGACAAGGAATGACGGACAAAGAACGTAAACGCTTCCGGTCCGCACAGCCAATAAGAGACCGTTATATACCTGTGGTTCTGCAGCACTTTAGGGTTTGTAAATACTTTAGCCTCTTCCGAATATCCTCGGATTGTTAAAAACATGGATCTACTTGCAATTGAATCGTTATTTCAGAAACCCCTTACCTACCACTTCTGACGAAAACGATACTTGTACAGTCACGGACACTTCTGAGTTGTAACGATTCCATTGAAAGTTAATGGAATTGTTATAACCCAGAACGTGACTGTACAGTTTCATATAGCCCTTGCAAAGACGCTTCGTTTGATGCAGAAATTGATCATGCAACGACGTACCTAAGGTATGCTGTTTTATTATCAATTTCTGCAAGGTCTGATTTGATTTGATTTATTTTACTTCGCTTTTGTGCCACTTGTTGGCTAATTTGCGAAGATTGAGATGAGTTTTGATGAATGGACACTCACAAACATCCATGCCCAGGCCGGGATTCGAACCCGGGACCCCTAGCGTCGTAGCGCGATGTGCTAACCACTCCGCCACGGGGTCCGGCACAAAGTCTATATGAAACAATACAAGTATCGTTTTCGCCAGAAGTGGTCGATAGGGGGTTTCACCTCTCAACTCACGATTTTGTCTTCTCGTTGTTTCACTTTATCATCATCTATCTTCATCGCAGCGACGGATACTGAGAAATTCCAATTTGTCAGTGATGCAAGTATTTTTTTTTATCCCCAGCTGCACTTTACTGCATCAATTCATAGGCATGCGCAGGCTAATTTATTTGGTGGTGCCTTCAATTGCCTATCTGGACAGTGTTAGCGTAATTGGCATATTTTCATGTTCCTTTTTCACAGAAGCTAATGGATATCTGAAGATGAAATCTTAACATTATAGTCTTCGAGGATTCGTTATTTATTCATTTATTTGCCTCCCAACAGAGAAAAATCTCCAATTACAGGAAAGCTTACATATTCTATTCGAATAATGAACATATAACAGTGTAGAGTACGTACGTACATACACACACAAACACATTTATACACACAAGATAATAAGTAAAGTAAAATATATTCAACTGCAGTAATGGAACATATATCCATCCATATATACATTTGAAATTTATTAATTATCCAGAATATAACCTTGACATAATATTGAACGGAAATAAATAATTAAAAATGTTTAGCGTAAATATAAT
The DNA here is from genome assembly GCF_977018435.1 of Lepisma saccharinum. Classification (NCBI taxonomy): domain Eukaryota; kingdom Metazoa; phylum Arthropoda; class Insecta; order Zygentoma; family Lepismatidae; genus Lepisma; species Lepisma saccharinum. The sequence goes on along the minus strand of NC_139233.1, from coordinate 14,228,831 downwards.
ATACATAGTCATTATAGATGCATACCAAGAGAAGAATAGGGAAAATAGAGGGTAGGAATTTTAGAATAATGGTAAATAATACACAGTAGAATGAACTCGCATATATCTAGTGTGCTTCAGAAATTGATCTTAATGTTTTTGAATTCACTATAGCACTGGTTTCTCTATCACTGTGCCGAATTTAAATGAAGTAAACAACTGAAAATCAATATTGCTACAAAATTACAACTCTAACAAATGTAATACAATACCAGGCCATATATCAGCTGAACCCTCCCTCATTAAATAAATCTGTACGTTCAGTTTTTCTACGTTTTCCAATGTGCATTACTTCATAAAATATAAGTATCATATTGCACCTGGTCATTTGATAGTTAATGCTCTGTGCGATTTATAAAGTGAAGAACAACTTTTTTTGTTACGGGATTACTGATTGTTACAGCAAACAATGTCACATTGTTTTGGATAGAGAGAGAGAGAGGGCGTGGTGTGTCAAATGAAATCAAATTGTCATTTCTTTTTTAACACGGATATTATTTTAATGGTGGAAGTTTCTACATTTTATATTTTCTGACGACACATTAGGACGATGGCAACCCCCAGGCGCACTCCTAGTTGATGCGTTTTAGTGCACTTTCCTTGAGTTTGAGTTTTAAGCAGTGATGTGCCGTAGACTATAAGTTTTCGTCTACATGCGTTGTCTGCACGTAATCTACGCGTAGATTACATTGGGTTGTAGTTTACATTAACTACGTAGACAATACAAAGTGCATTAAAATTAATTTTCAAGGTGTTCATGAAAGAAAAGTGACATTTTAAACTATATTGATTCTTAACGAACTAAAAAGAATCCTATTTAAAACAAAATTTCTCTTCTCTTTCTATCATCAACTATGGAAGAAGATAAATAGTATGCAGAAAAAACAACAGATGGCAGTCATAAGGCAAAATTAGTATTTTTCCCATAAAACACTAGAATATTTTATGTTAGGTTTTTTCCTAGGTGAGAAATTGTTCGAATTCGGAAGGAAGGGTATGAAAAGTTCTGTTAACACATCAGCAACTGATGCGCAGTATAATTTTCTTTTATTTCCACGGCGCCCTTTGCTAAGTTATCACCTTTCGCCATATTGTTTACATAGATTACGTAATCTACGTGTACAAAATAGTCTACGTGTAGAATGTAGACTATACCGTTGTTTATGCGTAGACGCACATCACTGGTTTTAAGTCCACTTTATGCACAGTAAGGCTAATCGAGACTGGACCTACAGTTTAAAGTGGGACCCCTTGATTTCAAGGCGACAACGCTACCACTGCACCATCGTGGGGCACTAGTGCACTTTCCTGTATCGTTTACGAGGATGCACTTGAACATTTTGTTTGAGCTAAAATACTTTATACATTTTTTGTTTCAACTGATACATTCACCTTGGTTTGAGCTGAAAGAGTTTGTGAATTTTTGGTTTCAACTGATGCATTCACATTTCTGTATGTATTATCAAATGTGAAATGTGGTGTTCCACAGGGAACCTAATTGGGCACCTTAGTATTATCCCTAATATCCACTTCAGACAGGTAGCGGTTCACCCTCACCTCACCTGTGTGGGGGCAAAAATGGCAAAAAGTGGGGGCAACTACCACCTACGCCCCCTCCCCCCACCTAATCGCCCTACTGCTTCCAGAACATACCTTTTAGTGACGTACGGTTTCTAAAACAATCGATTCTATGGAGGAACCACGGCAACCAAATATTGCCAATCGGTCCGTTGGAAACAGTTGTCTCTAGAGATTCATGATTCGTGCAAGACTGGCTTCTGGCACCATAGTCAGTTATCTAGTAAGTTGCATTCAGTGATTGCGGCTTCTTAGATTCTCTTTTTTTTCTTTTTTCGTTTCCCCACTTCCGTTTTTCTTTCTCTAGTTCATTGTTTTGCTCTCTTTCTTTGTTTTCTCTTTTTACATTACCTTCATCCTTCCCACAACTATTATTTTTTCCTTTTTCTCTTTATCGTTCTCTTTCCTTGTCTCTTTCCACCACTTTCACTTTATTTATGTCTCTATTTCTCTAGTTTTTCTCACTTTCGCTTTCTTGCTCCGTTTCTCTCTTTTTTATAAATCTTTCTTTCTCCAACCACATCTTTCTTCCTTTGCTTTCCCACTTTTTCCTGTTTCCGTGTCCCTTTCCACCACTTTCTCTTTATTTCTGTCTATCCGTTTCTCTAGTTCTTCCCTTCTTTCGCTTTCTTGTACCGTTTCTCCCCTTTTTTATGTTTCTCTCTTTGTTCCTTCAACTTCTCCCTTATTCTCTTTTCACGTGAGAAGCAGGGATTGGACAAAATAATATGAGTTCGGAGTTCTGTGCTGACTTCACTGACACGCACGGAACGCGTCTTATGTTTTCTTCGTGTCCTATGATCCCTCTGCTAGAGGTATGAGCCACCAGGAAGCCTGTGAACGGCTTCGTGTTTTGTTGCACTACCATTATGTCTGACCTTACAGACTTCCAACGAGGCAAATTGTAAAAAAAAAAAAAAAGGTAAAGTGCTCCCCTGTGCATAGCACGACGCCATGAAGGCGTATAGGGGGTATGGGGGTAACACCCCACACTTTCTTGATCCGGTCGTGAGTGGGGGTGATGTGATCAGCATGACGCCCCTGACCGCAAATTGTTGGTGTCCGATTAGTTGGTGCATTCGTAACAACGGTCGCAAAATTAGTAGGGGTATCGCGAGCTACTGTATCTACCGTCATGACAGCATACAAAGTGCAGGGGAGACAGACGTCTGCGAAACAGAATAGTGGCAGATAGACGAAACTGACAGAGAGACACAGGAGGGCATTGTTGGCTCCCAGAGGAAGACCACCGCAACCAAAGTGACTGCTGAGCTCAATATGCGTGTCGAGAATGCAGTGTCAACGAAAACAGTGCGCTGAGAACTGCATAAACAGAATATGCATGGCACTGCCAAACCTCTTGTAACGCAGGACAATGCCAGACGGAGACGTCAGTGGTGTCAGGAGCACAAAACCTGGACCAATAGAAACATGTCATGTGGTCCGACGAATCAACCTTCACACTATTCCCCACCAGTAGACGTGTTTACGTATGGCGAACACCGGCCGAAGCATACAATCCAGACTGTATGGTGCCATCAGTGAAGCATGGGAACGGTAGTGTAATGGTATGGGCGGCCATTTCATGGCGTTCACTGGGTCCTATTGTCACACTGGAAGGAAGAGTAACTGCCAAGGCGTATGAAGACATTTTACGTGGCCATGTCCATCCAATGGCGCAGGCCTTGTTCCCAGCAGGGGATGCCATCTTCCAGGATGATAATGCCCCCATTCATACCGCTGGACTGTCCAATGGTTTGATAAGCACGATGACGCACTTACACATCTTCCCTGGCCTGCACAATCGCCTGATTTGTATATTAACGAGCCATTGTGGTCAGTATTGGAAACCAGAGTACGGGCCCGTTTCCCTCCGACAGCCAATCTCAAGGAATTGAAGCAGTTTCTTGTTGAGGAATGGTATAGCATCCCACTGACTACCATCCAGGATTTGTATGCTTCCATTCCCAGGAGGATTCTCAAATCCAAAGGCGGTCCCACACCATATTAGGTGGGTGTTCATCCAACCCCTTGTATGTTTCTAAAGCTTAAAGATGCTTGAAAATACTACACATGGAAATGATGGCACTACACGTCACTTCCCCAGTGGCGTAGTGGTAACGTCGTCGCCTTGTAATCAAAGGGTCCCGGATTCGATCCCTGGTGGAGGCACATAGTGGTTCGGATTCCACTCTAAACTGTAGATCCAATTCCTATCAGAGCGTAAAGTGTAGTTGGAAATTGAGAAGACTAATCTGAATTAGGTACTTCAGGACATCTTCCCAATAAATACAATTTTTCGCAGAGTTCTTGTCCACCCTTTATATAACAATATAGAATTCGATTGCCGATGTCAAAAGACGCGAAGTTCCTTCCACGCGAGGGTGGCTGCCAAGTGGTCCGGGTTCAGAAGTCACTGCTCCGAAGGTTCCACTTTGGCTCTCAGCCTCCCCCAACTGCACGGCGCGTCTAATGTCTTCTTGGCACACAGCCACCGACTGGGCCAGATAAGGACCCCGAGGCTCTGCCGTAACTGCAGTTCAAAGACTAGTTTCGTCGGGAGACTAGTTTGGAGGAGAAGAAGGAAGTGGCAGGGGAATCATGTTCCGTATCGACCGTCAAATCAACTCCCCCCTCCCTTTTACAATACGTTGAGAAAGGTCATGCATTCTTCCCCGTTTATATATTGTGGCGAATTTGCTAATTAATTTTCTGTTCTTTGCATCCTTAAAGAACACACAAAGAAACCAAATTATTTATTTTCCTTTGCTAACGTCGCTGATCTTTACCATTGAGATTAATCGCGAATGTTTTTTTTTAATTATTTTGGAACAACATTCACTATTGGTATGCTAATTGGACATTATCCATTATTTTAGCACGAGAGAACGAACATATCTTCTCTCGTCTTAAGGTGAACAATGTCTTCTTCAATTGGGCATCATCCACTGTATATAGGCCTCCCCGATGGCGCAGTGGTAGCGTCGTCGCCTTGTAATCAAGCGGTCCCGGGTTTGATACCCGGTGGAGGCACAGTGGTTCGGATCCCACTTTAAACTATAGGTCCAGTCCCGATTAGCCTTACTGTGCATAAAGTGGACTTAGAACACCAAATCAACCAACCATTGTATATAGTGACCAGACATCCCATCCTGTATTAGTCCTAGGGACAGTTCCTTTCTGTTATCCTCTGTCCCGATACTTTAAACGTAAAGCGGGACACCAAAATGTTCCTTTTGGTGACAAATGATTTGCCGACTTAGAATTACTACAACAATACATCCTCTCTACCATTACTATGAACTATGGCACTGTTGGGTACAAATTATTTCACATCTCAACGTCGACAATATTTCAATTTTTCTTAAAATATTTGAGTTTCCTCTCTGTTGACGTGGAACTAATGTCCCCACTGAACGAGTATTTTCGTACATGAAGGACTTGTGTTCAAGTGGCAGGAATGCTCTTTCAGTACAAATTTATGTCGATTATTAAGGTTAACTTTAATCACACGTGTATAAACTTTTACAAAATGTTATTCGAACAGAAGAATGTACTGAAGAAGATCCATTCTTCAGCAATTGCCGGCCCCCGTGGCTGAGTGGTTAGCTCCGACGCCAGGGGTCCCGGGTTCGATTCCGGCCTGGACATGGATGTTTCTGAATGTCCGTCCATTCATCAATTTCATCATATCGTCACTCATCCCCATCTTCGCAAATTAGTCAAAAGTGGCACAGGAAGCGAAGTAAATAAAGCAAATCAATCAATCGAATGACTTGTAATTCTAAAGGACTGCTTGATGGAAGTGTATTGCATATTACCGCATTATATGAGTAAAGTTATTTATACAGTACGTATTTATTTATTTATAGTTTTCAGAAAATGATATTTATAACGAAAAACCCGGGACCACTTGATTACAATGCGACAGCTTTACCACAAATACATCAGGGAGACTCGGAACTTACTTTCTGAATGGCCCAAAGGCCGCTTTAGAAGAAAGCATATTCCTTAGAATTTTTTCTTAACATTTGTGCCATGACCAAAATGTCACCGCGTAAAGTGAGAAATCTTACGGCATTTCAGATACCATACTGATAGGCTCGGTCCGTAGCATTTTTCGTAGCGTAACCAATCAGAAGCGACCTCTAGGTCACGAGTGCAGTTATAATGGCGGCCGCGTGAGATGTAAACAGTGTTATCACTTCACATGTTTAAAAGCCGATAACTATTCAACCGAGAGGAATAAAGTTTCGTGTAAAACGTTATTAGGTACAAAAGCAATGGCACTGCTTAAATACATACTTTACAACGTTTACTGTACACGCATGGAAGAATATTTTAGTTGTTTCAATTGTGAACACGTGCACTCGCAATGCATGGTGTAACACGACGTGTCTTTCATGCTGTATATGTTATGCATTGTAATCGCAATAGCTAGCCGAAAAGCTACATGAAATGTTTGCGTGTAAAGTACTATTTGCTATAAGATTTTTGGAAGCTTTTACTTAGCATTTAGGCTAACAAAAATGCTAAAGGAAATGCTTTCGTCTAGTTGTCTAGAGCCAGGTACTGCACCTAAAATCACATTTCATTCTTCATTTCATGTTAAATGTTGAGCTTCCATGGTTTAATGTTTTCATACTTCAAGTAGAAACAAAAAGTTAGGTGCATTAGGTTATATTACAAAAACTATTGACGTGTAAGCAAGTGAAGTTCAGTATTGCATTTTAAAAATACACATATTTGCTTGAAATATCTCCAGGGACGCTAGATGAGTGATGCGAGATGCGTTGAAGTCATAAGAGCCTCAGTTGAAAGGTATCTGTGCAGAAGTGGTTGATGCCTCTAAGCAGAAATCAATTAACTTGCTGCATTCTTTAGGGAGTTAGAACGCAGGAGAGGAAGCGATGAGTTGGATGCGAGGGTGAGACAGCAATCCATTACACCCCCTTCGATCCATCTTTCGTCCTCGACCATTGAGAAAATGGAAGCGGTGTGAAATGAGTTTTCCTTTGTTCAGGGATGTATGGAAGCCGGCAAAATGCGGTTTTCTCGTGACAACTTCGTAGCGTGTGCGAACAAAGAATGAGGAAGCAAACGGCTGAATATGCGATAAAACTGTGTAAAGAAAATAGAAAAAAATGGTGATATCAGTGTGGCAGATTTCGGAATTATGGGAACTCGAACAACAATTTAGGATTCTCCGTTAGATCAACCCACACCCTCCACCTCCCCCATGTCCATGAGAGAATGACTTAGAGATATTGACTTTTCCTGGTAACGGTTGCTGAAGGATTATTTAGTTCCTTGAAGTAACTGCTTGATATCTAGAAAGGGAACGGAGAAAGGGACCATGGAGATGGACCATATTTTAGTGGTGACGTCACAGTTCACAACTGAGCACGATTTGAGTCCAAACAAATGTGACACGTGGTTTTCTCCTATTGAAAAGCATTGAATTTTTTCCATCGGAAGTATTGTGACAGCAGTTATGAAACAAAACTGTGATGTGTATCGTACATCAATGTAACGATGAGACTTCAGAGAAAACGTCGATGTATTATATATACCTTTACAGAGCATACGGTAAAGAATAACTGGAGTAAGAAAATCATGCATTTTTAGAGAAAATCGAGCTATTCCGTTTCCCAACACGTCCGAACACAGCCGAAGCTCAACCGAGCTCGCCTTCAATGACGCTGCCGATATGAATTCTGGGAGATCAGCGCGCTCACGTGACTGCAGCGCCGCTGCCTATTGGCTGCCGTTTCGGATCGGAAGCCGGTAGGAGCATTCGCTTTACTCCATTTCCTAATTCATTTATTCTTTTCATCCTCCTCTGTAAGGTATGTGAAATATATAGACGTGTTCTCAGAAATATTGATGTACAGTCAACGGCAAAGATAATGGTAGGCAAATTATCCGCCACCATTTTCATTACTTTTTATTCTACCTCCTGTGTTGTTTTAAGGAATGAAACTACGTTGGTTCGAAGCAGGCCTTGTTCTCTGTTTATTGACGTCATTATTTCAATTCATTGACATCACATTGTGTAATACAGACCGAATGAAAATGGTGGTGGACAATTCGCCTACTGTTTCTTTCGCCGTTGTGTGTACGATACGCATTACAATGGTTAAAGATACTCCTTCCGTCCGATGGAAAATTTAATGCCATTAATTAGACTAAAACCACGTGACTACTTCGTTTGGACTCAATCTTACAGCGTGACGTCACATTAATATCGTCCATTGGAGATGAGTCAGTGACCACAAGTCATCCAACGAAATTGTCATCTCGCATGTCTTCCTGTTACTGCTACTAGAGTTGCAGTTGAAACTCCAAGACGTCTGAGCTTCTTGGAGATACCGGATGTGCCATGAATAGGCGTGCATCATTCGGAAAACATTGGTTCAAATCACGCGATCCGCTGTCTCAACAGGGTCTTCCATGCTTGCCCTTAGTCACTGCAAGGGAATGTTAAGGTATTACCTTCTTGTACAGTACAATTCTCGGCAAATTGGTCAAGCTCTCCCAATTAATTTTTATCTTGCATTCAACTTGTTTTTAAGGTTTGATTGATTGATTGAAATAATTTCTCTGGGTGCGTCAACACTTGGGTTATTGGCCCCCTACACATTGTACGGGGTCCAGCCTCTTAACGTAACTTCAAAAATCTCCTTACTTATTAAAAGCTGAGGCTGTAAAGGGACACTCAGCACGCACAAGGACAAACCCAGGACAACACACGGTCCTACGGAGGATTATTCTGGCCGTAGTCGAGACGCCACAGCCTCGTTTGCCTGCAAGAAGCAGTTTGAGGGGTGCACAACGTGGAAGTGAGGTTGAGTTTTGGACCCCTTTGAGTAAAACAGAGAGAATAAACATGGTGGTGGACAATTTGCTTCACAATACTTGTGCACCCCCACTGTACAATCAACGGTAAATAGAGTAGTAGGCAAATTATCCACCACCATAGTCTTTCATCCTGTTTTCCGCAATGTGGTGTTCAAGTATTGAAAAAAAAAGCAGGGGGACAACCTTTGCTCCGCAAGTACAGTCATGCACATTTCTGGGTTGTAATAATTCCATTAATTTTCAATTGATTCGTTACAACCCAAAAGTGTCCGTGACTACAATTCCACCCCTAAAATCACAGAATTGAGAAAAAGGACAAAATAGAGCTGGACAATCTGCCTACTGTTATTTTTGCGTCTGGTTGTACTCTCAAATATTAAATCACGGTCTAATTTAGGGGATGCAGTGGCATCTATCTCTCTCTCGCTATATCTCCCTCTTATCTCTGGTCGACTATCTTTTTCTTCATCTCTTCGTGCATCTTCACATACTATTTTTCTTTTGTCTGTGTAGCAGGAGGAGAAAATGTAGCATTATTGTTCACTCATCTGTTGTCTCGCCCTGTAACTAAATGAAAACAATGACCCTGCTACCTCTTCATATACCTCTCTCCCTTTGTTTGCACAGATTACGTATCCCAACACAACGGGAAGTCTATAACAATATTCCTCCATTAACACTCCTCCATCTGTTCGATTCCCATCGGGTCCCGAGCGTACCCCTTCTCCCACTAGATTAAACAACCCAAGAAACTTAGAGAAGCGATCAGCCGATCGCAGCATCTCATAATGTCTGGACCAAGTTGTCATTCTACCTGCTCCACCACGGTTCTTTGGTCAAAGTGTATGCTAGAAAGATCATAGGTTCACATCCTCTGAACATGCTTTGTGCTGATTTGTGCCTTCTCTCTTTTGTCCAGTGCATTGAAAGCACGCGTTCTCATTTTATGCTGCAGATCGTGTGGACAGTAACACACTCGTATTGGTTGATATGCCTGTTCAGTATAAGACTGAGCTACAACTTGGAAAGCAGAATGAATCATTACTATTAGAGTCCGGTTACTTTAGGATCACTCCAGGTTGACCGCGTGAATCTCCCTTGTCGCTTCTGTCTGAAAGCTCTCTTAGAGTGTATTTTCCTCCGCACTCATGAGGATAACAGCAAACCCCCCCCCCCCTCACGTTTACAACCGCAAGGGAGGAAAGTATGCGCTCACAAGAGTTTTGACAATACGGGTCTCCGCTTCTCGCTTGTTTGATTCCACGAGCAGCGTTCGACACCTAGGGACACGAGAAGAAACGACATCACCCGAATCCAATTGAAGCGACACGAAAATAAACGATGTGAGCCGAACCCAATTGAAATGACACGAAAATAAACGATGTTAGCCGAACCAAAACGAAGCCGATCGCTGTTCCGTAGCTTCGCAGTTAAGCAGCAGAAATAGTAAGGCAGCCTCAATAGAAGACAGTCAATTTCAGCCTTTCCGACGCTCTACCCCTTCTACACTCGTTGCTCGTCACGGATGCAGACAGACAACGTAAGATAACCACCGAATCGGAGAAACAGACACCTAAAATGGCCTGTCTGAACCCATTTGGCAGCGACTGTATTTCCCGGAACTTGAACATAGAGTTGGCGGCGCATAATTGCAGCATATATCACCCGGAGGAGGAGGTACCCAGACGGAAGTCTCTTCCCGTTACTTGTTGCCCCGATCTCCCCTTCCCCCCTCGGCGAGGATGCTATGGAGCAACAACGACAGAGGATGGAGGGGAGAAAAAAATAGGTGGGAGCAAGCAGGCGGGTGGGAACGTGCCACAGGGGGTCTAAAAATAACCCCCCCATCCATTTAAACGTGCGTGCCAGCTACGAGTATTTCCCACCAACATTATGTTTTCCCTGTCGCGTCTAGGCAGACTCATAGGTTTTTCGTTTCTACTTTTATTTTTCTCTATTTCTAGTACTTTGTTTCTTTCACGTTCCTCTTTTATCCCTGTGTCTTTTTTTTCGGTTGTTTTATCAACCATTATCTTTGTTCGCGTTTCTGTGGTTTCTTCCTTGATTTCATTCCTTCTCTTCTTTGGCTTCCCGGGTTCAAATCCCGGCATGCGTGTTCTTTGTGAGTGTTCCTTCATCAACTTCATCCTCATCAAGAGCCGAAAGTGTCAAAAAAAGCAAAGTAAATTAAACCCAACCAATAAACAATAAAATCTTATTTTGCCTTATGTTCTAGGTTCCTTTTTTCGACTGCACTTGTATTTTATGTTTTCCCTCCTGCTTTTCTCCAATCCCGTAACTTTTTTTTTATTCAAGGTAATTAGGAAATTTGAACTTTATGAATATCCTCAGAGCCCTTTTAATTTGGCTCCTTTAATTTTTTTTACGGTAAACATCGTCACGAAAGCCAGGCAGGGGCCAGGGGGGGCTCAGCACCTCTGGAACTGCCGTCAGCCCCCCTGGCACTGCCATCAGCCCCCCCTTTACATTAGGTAAACTATTTTGCATAATTTGTTTGTAGGGAAGAGTGAAAATGTAGACAACTCACATATTTAAGGATAAATCCACAGAATATGAACAGTATCTATTACATTCGCCCATTTTGTTTATGAGCAGAAGTAGCTGCAAGTATTTAGAATATTCTCTAGACTTCAGAAAGTTCTGTCATAGGGGAGCTTCTTTATCTGTACCTTCACTGTCCCTGTTGCATCCTCCCGTTTAGGCAGAAATCTGTGACTTTGATGTCATCATGCAAGTTCCCTCCACATCTGCGTCAAAGGTCAACAACAGCTCCCAAGTTTTGGGAAGGAAGGGGAGATTAATTGCTTCGGCCGGGGGTGGAATATACAGTAGGCACTGTGATTAAATATTGTGTTTTTTTGTGTGATATAGATATCTGTATCATCTAAAATAGTATGGGGTGTGTAAGGGATAATTTCAGTATCAGTCAATTAACACTTCAAGAGATGTTTTAAAAGATGTAGAAAAATGTAGTATTTGTGTAGTATATATTTATAAATGAATGAGCGCCCCCTCCCCACACATAATTTACCTTCATTTAATATTTTTTTTAAAAATGGACTTTGTTTACAAAGCCCCCCTGATAACCCGTGAGCCCCCCCCCCCCCCGGAGATCTTGGGGTGCCTTTCGAAAAGGCAACCCTTTACTCCCCGCGCGCGAGAAAGAGGGGAGGGGAGGTAAGGATCTAGCCACACATACAGAGCACATAAATTGTGTCGACACAAATATACCGAATCCATTAACACATTGAAGTTTATAAAATGCATCGAAATTCACAGGGAAATATATGAATCCGCTGATTTTCCGTGTGATGCACAAAATTGCATCAGTTGAGGTCACATACGATCATTTCAAGGAAACCAAAATTACATATTTGTATAAAATAATGCATCGAAAGTTCTTCAACATTACTTTGATGCATTTCGAGTTCTGTGTGTACAGTAGACTCGCGATTATCCGAGACTACCTCGGATACGGAAAAACTCGGATAATACGGAGATAATGTGCTAATAGGTCGTAAATGACAAAACAACACTTAAAACTGTATAGTAATTATTTTTTACTAGTACAACGTAAATGAGAAGATTACTATTTCAAAAAGGTTTTCATAGTTTTTTTTGGACACACTTTTTCCGTTTTGCACTCATACTATATTACTGGCTTAGAATAGGTCTATACACAGATTTAAAACCACCGTAACAATCGGATACACCGACAATGTAACGAACACGTGCATCGCGGACGGTGACTTGACTTCAACTTACTAGTAGTAAACAAACCGGGGGTGCGTTATGAAACGCGATGTTTTCCAACCACTCCCTCTGTTAACCCGGAGCCTCGGTTAATCGCGAGTCTACTGTATGTGTAAGCCGACAAAACACATCTGAAATAACATGCATTTTGTTCATTAATCGAGCGATCACAAGTCCTGATTTCATCATTTTGGAAATGCTAATTTCATTTTGCAAGCACAACTCACTTTTGCTGTTGGCTGTACAAGTAAGCGATGCTAAATAAATCAACAAGATCCGTGGTTTCATCTGCGCACGCGCAGACATATCTGTTCTCCGATGAAGCTCTCAAAGTTGGAGGAATTTCTCCTGAAGTGTCGTGCACCATGGTTGAATGGAAGTCCCACGAAGAGCAAAGGGAAGAGCTGCTGTAGTCCGGCATTCAGATCAAGTTAACGTGACGAAGAAGAGTCTGGATTTCAGATAGGTCCCGGAGGTTGGGAGTTTTAATGAGCAACGACGTGCAAAGTGCCGTCCCGACGACGTCCCGTGTCGTTCTCTATCTCAGACAAGATGTGATGCTCTCGTAGGGAGGGTGGCCTTTTTTCGAGACCAGGGACGAGTGGAACATGCGACAGCCAATCGACATTGAAATCCAATCCCGTTCCTTTGGGGACTTCCTCGGGATTCATCTCCCGTGATTAAAATTGACGGGAAAGTGAATCATACCGGCATTTATCCGTCCCGGAAAAACATGGTCGAGGATAGCAAAATGCTTGTACAGGGTGTCCCAAAATGATTACCCTGATTTCATAATGTTCTTCTTACTCTCTAGTGATTACACTGATTTTCTCTTGCAGATGCGTTGGACCAATCGCCGAGTATTTCTGGCTGTGTGAAATTCTTCTACACAAGAAAAGGCTCAGTGTGTCATGTGGCTGGCTGAGACGAAATCACCAAAAACGGTGCAACGGAAGTTTCAAAATCGCTATGGAAAACAAGAACCAGATGCGAAGTTGAAAAAATCTTGGATGCAAAAGTTTTTAGAAACGGTTAAAAATGCTGGGCGACCATCAACACCTGCCGTGACTGTTGAAAACATTCGCGCAGCCTTACATGCATCACCAATAGCGAATTTGAAACTTCCGTTCCACTATTTTTGGTGATTCCGTCTCAGCCAGCCACACGACACACTGAGCCTTTTCTTGTGTAGAAGAATTTCACACAGTCAGAAATACTCGGCGGTTGGTCCAACGCATCTGCAAGAGAAAAATCAAAATCAGTGCAATCCCTAGAGAGTAAGAAAATTATGAAATCAGGGTAATCATTTTGGGACACCCTGTATATCAATGATTTCCTTGTGTTTATGTTTTTAGGAAGATCGCGAGTGCTGGACAAATGTCGTGAACTTGGCACATTGTTTTTCTTGCTATTGGCACACGCCACCAGAATAGATAGAAACAATTAAAGGAAAGACACATATGGCCGAGCCGACTTTATTTTTGTCCCCCAATAGCATAAGAGGGCGGGTAATTCCCAAGGATACTCTTTCCTGTTTGGCTGTTCCGTTCACCTGCGCGAAACGTCCGGGCAATAATTTTGAAATTCTGTTTTTTTATTGTTTTACCGCAGAAGTACTGTATTATTTATTTTCCATTAACACATTATACTGTTACTTAGTTTAGTTATATATGTAATTATTACTTAAATGTACAGATTTTTTATGTAGTATGAAGTATTGACATGTATTCTTTTTGTTGCAGGTATGTGTTTTCGTGTCCTGTGCAGTGTTTACTGTACGTAAGTAGACATATATTTTTTTTACATGAGGGATTACGGAGTCATGTAATGTAATGTCTGCATGCCTGTCTGCATTTGTCGCCTGAAAGAAGCAAAAATGCTCAATGCATAATGCACATTCTGTCGCTCTCGTCACTAAAGTTTCCGGATTCGAATACCGGCTTGGGCATGTGCGTGTCGTATATTTTTATTTACCATCACTCATCCTCATCGTCGCGATTAGCCAAATTTGGCAGAAACAAAAGTGCAAATTCCCTATTACTGTCAATTCCGTACAAATTCGATTAGATTGTTGTTATTTGTAGTCGCTTTTCTTCAACTTTTGGTTAATCGCGACGTAGTGCTATCATATTGATGAGTACACACTCACAAGGAACACCCATGCCGGGATTCGAACCCGGAACCACCCCCTGGCGTCGTGTCTCGCTGTGCTAACCATTCCTCCACGGAGACCGGTTCAGAATTAGTGGGAAAATATTCAGGAAAGTACGCCTAGGACATTTCACTACAGCTGACACGGGGTGACAATAATTTATAAAAATCATCGGCAAGATGTAACGCGGCTTATGTTTATCATCTCAGCGTTTTGTAATCGCTTATTTTCGCCTTGGTAACAAAATAAAGGGGTGGGAGGTCAACGGAACGTAACATCAGAAGCTAGCGGTCATGGTGGAAGTGTAACCTTGAGCGGTGTTTCTCGTTCCGTGATGGCCGGGAGTCCTTTTACAAGCGGAATGGAATGCCGCACGCTTGCAACCAAGCACATGTCACAAACATCTGAGTCAGAAACGGGAGATGTAATGTGGACTGGCACACGTCAGAGATGGGGGGGGGGGGTAGGGAGAGAGGAAAGTACTAAAAAAGTGAATGTTGCATTTCGCAATGATTTCGGGATAGAAGCTGCAGCTTTGTGTGAAATCGCCAGAAATAGCCCAACAGTGTTCTGTTGCTTATTTTTGGATGAGGAAGCTGCCTGTCGGAATCGACGTTTGCATTTTGTTTGACAAGATTCTCACGAAACGGGAAAGCACGATTCGGCGCCAATCGTGATGAACCTTGCAGACATTTCGAGCGCGTTGTCTCTTCATCATGCGCAATTACGTTGCCTTTTTTTTCTACAATCAAAGTAACTGATACAACAATGATGAAACTAGACGGCTCACAATAAAGTGAATTGAAATACGGAAGATCTGGTTTGGGACTGCGAACACCAAACATTTACGGAAATCAAGTGTAGTGTCGCAAATATGTCATTTAGCGCTACGACGCCAGAGGTCCCGGGTTTGAATCCCGACCTGGACATGGGTGTTCACTGTGAGTGCCCCTTCATCAATTTCATATCATCACTTATCCTCATCTTCGCGATTAGCCAAACGTAGCAGAGGAGCGAAGTAAAATAAACCAAATTAATCAATCAATCAATATAGACTACCAAGTAACTTACAATCAGAATTCAATAAGTAGAGGCACATATTTTTGGTAAATAAAAAGCAAAATTTCGATACAAAAACTGAGCCAATTTCGGGTTCAAAATCTGGAAATAAAGTAAATTTTTGCTGTAATTGCGTTGAAAAATCGGATCAAAAGAATGACATTTTGGTTTTAAAATTATAAATCCGAAATTTGATTTAAAAGCTGCAGTTATTAAAAAAGAAATAAACATATTCCTTCTAATAGCACATTCATGTAGTTACCAGAGTACCTACTAAGTTTATTTCTGTGTGAAAGGGTCCATTTTTGTTTCTCAAATATTTACAGTAGAATTCATCAATTATTCGTGAATTGCATAACTCGCAGGATAATTGAAACTTTAGAAAGTGTCGCGTCGGTAAATAAATTATAAATTTTGTGTTTGAGTCTATTTCGTATTTTGCAGTTCATTTAGCATCATTTCCTGTCAAAACAGGATAGGAAAACACCTCACACCTTTCAGAAACATGAAAAGTTAACATAACAATGTTCACATTTCGTGTTTTCGTCAAAAAGCGAAATGTGGATGCCTCTATCAATAAAAGCTCGAGTGTTTTTTCCCCTCTTTGGCACGTGAGCGATCGTCATATCTGTAAAGCAAGGCGAACGGACACTTCTTCTTCACCTCCTCTCAATCTTCTTCATCCCTTTCTCCAGCACCATTGTCTTTCTTGGGGGTGAAGAACAATTACCCAAGAGGAGCCTCCGAATGCGTTGGTCACGTGTCCGTTAGCGAGATTACATTGATTTACGTTTCGTTTCTGCGTGAGTCATCGGAAAGCGAACAGCGCAGTCTGCAATATCAGACGGCAGCTGCCAGGCGTTGAACAGGTGTCCAACCTTCCTTGAAACTGTCGCAAGTGTTACGGAAGAATACAATAAGGCAAAAGCGAAAGCGCCATGGAACAAGGATCGTAAAATGCTATGGGATGTTTTGAACTTACATAACGCAGTTGCCAGGTCCTTTCGTGTGCAATGGACCAATTTGCTTGAAGGGTGCAAGTTCGACCTATAGCTCATGCAGGGTTGTTAAATGTTCAGGAACATTTTTCTCTTTCCACTATTTAAATTCGGTTCAAGTTGTGTATTGTTTCATTGCAAAAAGGTTCCTGGACCTTATTTAAATTCATCGGGGGAAAAAAGGTTCCAGGACCGTATTTAAATTCATCGGGGAAAAAAGGTTCCTGAACCGTATTTAAATTCATCGGGGAAAATAGGTTCCTGGACCTTATTTAAATTCATCGGGGAAAAAAGGTTCCTGGACCGTATTTAAATTCATCGGGGAAAAAAGGTTCCTGGACCGTATTTAAATTCATCGGGGAAAAAAAGTTCCTGGACCGTATTTAAATTCATCGGGGAAAAAAGTTCCTGGACCTTATTTAAATTCATCGGGGAAAGAAGGTTCCTGGACCTTATTTAAATTCATCGGGGAAAAAACGTTCCTGGACCTTATTTAAATTCGGGGGAAAAGGTTCCTGTACCGTATTTAAATTCATCGGGGAAAAAAGGTTCCTGGACCTTATTTAAATTCATCGGGGAAAAAAGGTTCCTGGACCTTATTTAAATTCATCGGGGGAAAAAGGTTCCTGGGCTGTATTTAAATTGATACGGGAAAATTAGTCCTGGACCAAATTGAAATATTTTACAGATAAGAAGGATATTTACGGTCCAGAACCAATTTACGCGTTCTGATTTTCTCTCCTGGACCGAAACGGAATTTATTTAAAAATTCCTTGACCTTTAACAACCCTATATACGTCTTCACTCGTACAAAAGCTTCTTAGTTCGCACTAACACCAGCTTCTGTGGAAATAATCGTGGACATTTCTTTCTTGATGCTTACAGTTTTGTCGTTTTCAATAACAAAATCCCCTTGTCCATTCGACGCTTGTTCGACGAGTTAATGGTGCATTCTGAATTGTTGTAACTTTAGTAGGTTAAACATTTTCAGTATCCTCGTCTTGTTCGCTGCACTTTTTGACACTAAGTGTAGAGTCAGATTATTTGCATAACAACTCCAGCTGACCGCGCGAGTCCAGTTAGTGAGCCTACCAACAGTCCAGAGCGCGAGCAACAGGCATAGCGATAGGTGCTGGGTAGAGATGACGCCAGCGACTCGGTGCTTATGACTCGCTCCAAACCTACCAATGCAAAACAGCCATAGATGTTACGAAAGTAATCTCACTCTACCGCGGGTGAAAGGAAATGACGTTCAACCAAGCAGACGAATAGAGGTGTTCAAGATTCAACAAATGCCTGTCCGCATTTAAACGTTGATTTGATTGGTTAGCACACACCACGTGACCATACAACACTGCAGAGCGTAGTGCAAACGGTGCAGACACCAAGTACACTACGTGCCACTAAATCGACGGAGCAGACGGCTCGGTGTTGAACTTTGTAACCGATTAGACGTGAGTGTGCAAACAGAGTCAAATACTGCAGCGAAGTAGACCGAGGTAGCATAAACTATAATTTGCACATTTTATGGCTGGATGAAGTGGTATGTATACTGATCCACGCATGCTGTGGTTTAGTCAATTCTTGTTTCAAGCCTGTGACCATTTGATTACAAGACGAAAGAGTTGATATCAGAGGCGTCTCCCTGAACGCATGCGGTGCATGCTGCGCATGCGTCAATTGTGGGAAAAAGGACAGCTTGCTCTACGACGACATTCATGAGCATTTCTACATTCCAATTTCTTCATGTAGGAGAAGTATTTATTTTACACGAGAGCGTTCAACTAAGATTATATTACATTTCTTGGATCTGAAGTGAAAGAAAGTAATAATTCTTCTCCCACAATTGACGCATGCGTCACTTCAGATCCAAGAAATGTAATATAATCTTAGTTGAACGCTCTCGTGTAAAATAAATACTTCTCCTACATGAAGAAATTGGAATGTAGAAATGCTCATGAATGTCGTCGTAGAGCAAGCTGTCCTTTTTCCCACAATTGACGCATGCGTTCAGGACACGCCTCTGGTTGCTATCCATCGCAAAATACAACATGGAGAGAAATCTGAAAAGTCTTCCACTGATTTCAAACCTCTATTGTACAAAAAAGTACGCTAGGTGGAGACATGTGTTTCTTGGAAATGGCACCAAAATTCAAAATTTTTGTTACGTTAGGCACAGACAATGTTGTATTTTCGAAATGTCCCCCAAAATATAAGAAATTATGTTATAACAAAATATCATGGACATCCTATTCGGCACAAATACGCTGACAGTTTGAAGTGACGTCATACCTAAGTAACGAATAAGTTACCGCTAGAGGGCGATGTCGATAAGAATGTGGCAAATTGGCGATAGGATAATGTTTCAAGTGAAAAGCATCCATACAATTCAAGGAAGTAGCTTGTATTATTTGTATTAAATACTCTAAGCAAAAACTGTGGATATGTTGACATAAGCAGTCTGAGAAACAGGACCACAAAATCAACTTATCCACAACATTTTATTTATTAATAATGTATGTACTGAATGTAATAAAGTAAGCGACAAAGGAAGGAGTGTACACAGAAATCAAATTATTCTAGTATTCGTACACATTTGTTTAGAGTTACGAAGGATTTGGATAAAATCTGCTAAATAATAAAGCTTAACCCAATGTGTTATTACTGACATTCGTAGCGGAGTGTTTAGTGCAGCGCGCTACGACGCCAGATGCCCCGGGTTCCAATCCCGATGTGGGTATGGGTGTTCTTTGTGAGTATCTCTTCTTCAATTTCATCACTCATCATCATCTTCGGGATTAGCCTGGGCCTCCCCGATGGCGCCTTGTAATCAAGGGATCCCGGGTTCGATACCCGGTGAAGGCACAAGTGGTTCGGAACCCACTTTAAACTGTAGGTCCAGTCCCGATTAGCCTTACTGTGCATAAAGTGGACTTAAAACAACAAATCAAATCAAAAAATCAAATCGGGATTAGCCAAAAGTGTCAGAAAAGCGAAGTAAAGTCAGTCAACCAAATGTGTTATTCAAAGAAATCGATTTTGTGCTGTGTACAAATTCCAATTAATATTTTGATTCAAGAGGAAATCACTGAAAAAATTATTGCTGTCGCTTGTGATTACATGACCTTATCTACCTTAGTCGCAAGGACGTATTTAGGGGAGTTCATGGGATTCGGACCCCCCAGAAAGACTAATAAAACCCATAATTAAATAAGAAAAATGCCTTTCTTTATCTGTTCATGCGAGAACAATAATAATTATTAACTTACATATTTAAATATCATTTTTATTTTAATATTATCAATCTGTTGATTATAAACTTTATTGTTAGTATCATTATTATTACTGTTACATGCGAGATGCTTGCCCCCCCCCCCCAAAAAAAAAAAATGTCTAGATACGTGTCTGTTCAGTGGTGGTCTAGCGGTATCACATTCTTCTGGGTGCAGAGAGGATGTTGACAGACCATTTTCATTTGAGAACCCGTCTATCTTTTCTTACAAGTTTGCCTACTCAGATTGTAATTAGTGATCAGAGGTTTCGTTCCGGCCATCTGTCGACTCATCCGGAAGTGAGCAAACTTTCGTCAGAGGAAATTCGATCCTTTTAACGCCCGCAGTTTTTTTTTTTTTTAACCTAGTACGTCCATTTCTCTGTTTACACAGTACCTTAACCGAAAGCCACCCCATCCTCCTCATCTCCCTTTTAACTAACAAACCGGCATTAAATTATTACTGCCGGGAAGTTTTGCGGAAACGAAATGACGTGCATGAATTCCGCAGGGCGCGCTGCTAAAAGGCATCTCCATCCGGCTGGTCCTCCAGTTTTGTTTACCCTCGCGAGCGACGGGGTCGAGTTTCGCGGCAACTGAGCCATTTGGAAACGTCTGTCCGAAAATTCGATTTGGTTCACCTCAGATCACCGGCGTCATGTTCCCGTAGACCGCTGTAAAATTAGCGGTTTCTGCCCGGTATTTTAGCGTGAAGTTTGTTTGTCCTGGCCCCCCGATGAGGAAAGGGGGGGGGGGGGCGGAGACAGAATTCGCTTGGGTTCCCTGAACGCGCTGCAGAATGTTATCTCTGTAGTTGGAATTAAACTGACCGATTTTTAATCTATTGTCCCCGCTGCATTTGACACTGCTCGCTTCGTGCCTCGTTGTAATTTAATTTGCTTGAACCGAGTGGCCCCGTGTGAAGATTGCAAGCACGCGCCCACTAATAGAGGTGTCCGAAAATAATGAAGCTATTGTTGTATGCGGAAGAGATATTCTGCACTTTTTTTTTCTTGAGGTGCCGCTGTCGCCACCGGGGTTCGAGTCCCGGTGTGGTGAGTCTCCCTTCATCCATATTCATCCTCATCGTCGCGATTAGCCAAAGTGGCAAAATGCGACGTAAACAAATACAAAATTCACAGCCACTAGTCTTGGGTTCGAATCCTTCTCAAGACACAAGGTCCTTGTCGTTATTTCCACTCATCAATCAATATGCAGAAAGAAAAAATATATTCTTATTCAGTGAGCTCTTTCTGGAGTGCCATAAAGTATTTTTTTTATTTATTTTTTAAAATCATCGTTTTTAAATCGACTCAATGAGGAAACCGTAATCGTTAAGATAAGCCGTAGAAATAAAATCCACCGAGCCGCGATGGTCTATCCAGTCGGCCTCTGTGGCGGTTAGCATAGTCGCTACGAAGCCAGTGGTCCTGGGTTCGAATCCCGGCTAGGACTTGGATGTTAGTGTTGTCCGTAAAATGAGAAAACCGAGAATAAAGAGAAAAACTGATATGTACGAATGTTGAGATAAAGTGTG
The DNA here is from genome assembly GCF_977018435.1 of Lepisma saccharinum. Classification (NCBI taxonomy): domain Eukaryota; kingdom Metazoa; phylum Arthropoda; class Insecta; order Zygentoma; family Lepismatidae; genus Lepisma; species Lepisma saccharinum. The sequence continues at coordinate 14,207,562 of NC_139233.1, read as the reverse complement.
AATGACGGGGAATACCACCGAATAGGGGTATTCCTTTTAATAAAAGTCTGTAGGGAGTCTGACTTCCACGCGGGAAACTCGGGTTCGATTCCCGGGGTAGTTAATCTAAAGTCGGATTTTTTTAGGCCTTGTCCCCGCATAAAGCGACTCTGGGGCTCACCCAGCCTCAAATCAATGAGTACCTGGTGGATAAAGGAGGCCGAAAGGTGGCACTGATCACGTCATCTCCAAATGGCCGAAATCGAGAATGTGTGGGCCCATACCCCCACATCCCGTAAATGTGCCTTCATGGCACCACACTCACCTCTGTAAAGATTTATCTTCCCTCTAATAAAACCCGGAATGGTGACGTCGTCGCATTGTAATCAACGGGTCCCGGATTCGATACCCCGACGGGAGCAAAAATGCACAGTGGTTCGGATTCCACTTTAAACTGTAGGATCAGTCCCGATTAGCCTATCTATGCATAAAGTGAACTTAAAATTCAATCTAGCAAAACTGATTCAGAGGTGGCTGAGAATTTCTTTGTTTTGAAAATTATAAGCATCTCTTTCCCCCTCTATGTTGACAACGAGAAACATCGTTATCTTCCACATATACGTCGCATCCTGACGTTCAGCAAACCGTTTAACTGTTCTGTGTTTATCGTTTCCCCTTGTATATGGAAGAATGGTGAACTCCCAAGAAGGTTTATCCAGAAATTTCCATTGACCGGGGAGGGGGGGGGGGTTAACACTAAATTGAGGGCCAAGACCACCATAAGTTTAGGGGGTGCTGAGGAAATTTTGGGATTTTTTTTATGGTGTGTGTGGATATATAACTGCCCTTTGATACCTAAAATTGTAAATCCACATAACGTAAGAGAACATGACAAAACTTCTCTTTCACGCCTAAAAATATGTGACCACTACCTCCGAGGCATCTAACACAAACGGCAGATCTTGAATGAACACAATGAAACCACTAGAGAAGGTCACTGGAACATTAAAATAGTGCTTCCTCCTAGGACAATTTGGCCCGGGTTAGCAACACTACAGCAGTACTCACTTTCGCGTGACTTGAGACTCGGGAAATAACCTGCTTACACAGTCACCGTGCTGCCAATGTTGCCAGAGCGTGCACGACCTACGTGAATCACTAGTGACCCGCTGGCATCGTCTGCTGGCTTGCGGTGCCAATGGTCTGTTGTGTCGTTGCACGCAAAATTGAAGCCTGGGAATCTTGGTTTTTTGCTTTGTGTCTGAGCTGCGTGTGTCCCCCCGGCGGGAAGCGTTTGTGGTGGCGCGTCGCTTAACAGAAGCTTCGGAGTAACCAATAAGGCCTGTGTGAATCTGGGAGTCGACAGCCCTTTAGAAAGACTGCGTATCCGTTAAATTATTACTTGCTGTTGGCGAAACTATAGTGTTTGCAGGCAGTGGCGGATGCTCAGTCTAAGACATGGACTATCTCACTATGACACCAGGGGCGTCCGGAAGGGGGGGGGGCAAGGGGTGGGACGTGCCCCCCTGGAAAATGAAAGTAAACCAAAAAAATGTATATTTCACACATATAATTTCATTTCAGCCACAATCATGTGTGTTAATTATTGCATGAATATGATAAATTCAAATTTAAGCTTTTTTTTTGAGAGAGCAACACTATTATTGGGGAAAATGTACCTTGTTTGTCCGCCCCTTGAAAGATAATACCATCCTTCCCCTCCCTGGAAAAACTCCTGCGGACGTCCATGTATGACACTGGTCCTAGGCTATGAAGGAAGGGAGAAGGCTACTTGTAGACTAATTCTTGACGTCTTCAAGGAAGTCACGTTGCCATCCCAACGGTGGTCAGGTTGCAAACTTATAAAAATTCAGGTTGCCAACTCCTGAGAATGCAGGTTGCCAACTCCTGTAAATTCAGGTTGCCAACTCCTGAGAATTCAGGTTGCCAACTCTTGAGAATTCAGGTTGCCAACTCCTGTAAATTCAGGTTGCCAACTCCTGAGAATTCAGGTTGCCAACTTCAGAATCGCCAATGTCTTCTTTTTCAAATCATCTTAATTCACACAGTTTGTAAGAGATTTTTCTCTTGAGTATTTTGCTTTCTAGGCTTCAGGCGTCGCAGATATCCTAGCTAGCCTGGAATATACGCTCCTGCTTGCAGGGTTGTTAAAAGTGAAGGAATTTAAAATAAATTCAATTCCGGTCCAGGAGAGAAAATCAGAAGGATAAATGGGTCCTGGACCGTATAGAACCTTTTTATCTTCATATAATTTCAATTCGTTCCCGGAACTTGTTTTCCGGATGAATTTAATTACGGTCTAGGAACCTTTTTACCGGATCAGTTTAAATAGGGTTCGCATTGAAATTAAACAATACGCAACTTGACCGAAATTAAATTTGTACGAGAAAAAGGGATCCTGTCTTATTGCGGAACCCATTAGAATGTATGTGTTTCTGGACTTTTAACAACGTTGAATTCTTGATCAGATGTTTGAATGTTCAAAAAAAATCTTAAAACAGTTTTAGGACATTATGATAATTTAGTGTAGAGTTTCGGAATCGGGGTGGTCAAGTCGATATCCATTTCCGTGACCGAGTGGTCATCGAAGCGCGCTACGAGACAAGGGTCCCGAGTTCGAATCCTGCGTGACGTGGATGTTTGGGTTTGTCCGAATGATAAAAATTGACAAAGAAAAACTGATATGAAAGAAGTCTGTAGGGTGCCTGACTGTCACACATGAGATCCGGGTTCGATTCCCGGTGCTGGGTGTTTTCAGGTGTGAATTTTTCAATTAATGGAACTTGTCTGGGGTTCACCCAACCTCTATAAAATGGGTATATTCTAGGGAATAAAGGCGGACGGAGTGTGGTGCTTATCTCATCACCGAGATTGTGAATATGTAGGGCCCCTACCTCCACATCCCCTTATATTTTTACTCCTAAGGACGTTGCTAAATAAACAAGTTAATGTTACACGTTTTGTAATGTTTTACCTAGATGGCACCGTAGTCAATATATTAATATCATTATGGAATAGTCAACCATTTGCTACAAAACAATGATTTTTTAAATCAAAATTAAATTACTCAATATTTAGTAACATATGCATGTAAAAGTAAAAAAATATACAATTATTTCAAGTGTGGAAGATGTTAATGGCATGCACTCGCTAATATTTACAAATTTGAAAGAAAACTTGCCCATAACCAGTGCGTAGAGATAGGTTTGTTCATTGAACTCTCCAGCCTAACTATTGCCTATTTTTGAAGGAGCAGGAAAAGGTTTCTTATCTATTTTGCCTTGACTCATCTCACTCAACAGGTTAATAGGTGACAGAGCTTGTCCCGAGTTGATATTTTCCTGGAGATGAGGCCTTGCTCGAAAAAGACTTATTATCCATTGAGTATGTTTTAAGCTCTTCACTAATAATTTTCATCCTGTATTAGTCGTGTTCGTGTAGGTTTCCTACAATTTGTCTGTACATGTGATTATGTGCCGTAGACATAACTTTCGCTGACACCCTACAGTGTACTCCTGCCCTCCTACCGGATGGTGCGCAAATAGAGCCCAGCAGTGGCGGCGATTATGAAGGGGCGTGGGGGCAGTTGCCTCCTCACTTTTTTGCTAGTTTCGCCCCGCCCTTATCTACAAAGGGAAATAAACTTTCATGCCCCCCCCTCCCAATTTGGAACCCTCCGGTTTTGGAACCCAATCGCCGCCACTGGGTCCCAGGCCATTGATGCCCTCATCCCTCGCACTCTGTCTGTCCACACTTGTTAGAGCTTGCATTGGCCTGGCAGTTGTATCATTTGCACCCTTTCCTCCACACCTTTTCCGTTGCCCGATGATTACATATTAGAGCTGTATGATTGAGAATAGAACACTTGTAGGCCTATTATACATTGGCTGCAGAAATGTTGGTTGTCGGATAACCGACGTTAGCTATAATTCCAGGTAACGTGAAATATCTTTTCCGTTTTCTTATCAGTGAAGTTATCAATCAGATAGCAGCAACAGGGGTAATCCATTTTAAGACTGCATGCCAGAGATAGCAGATAAGTTTTTCGTTTCGTTTTCATTTTCTTTATTGATATTTGGCAACAATGTTAGCGTGTCTGGGGGCCAGAAATTCGACCTTGGTTGACGGGGGGAGTTGGTTGCCCAGGGGCTTGTGTCAACCGTCCGTATCGTCAAAAAATCACCGACTTGCTGTCGTCTGGTCGTTTGCAGGAAGAAATGCGTCGTCAGATAAGAAAAAAATGTAATTACATTCACGAAAATATCCTTGTAACACGCAAATATGATGAATATTTACGCTGTTTTTTTCCCCTTTCCCCCATAGTGGATATATCATGCTCGGAATTATGCAGTTTTATATATTTTTTACTCATGTTATTGTCAGAATGTCTCGTAAAATATTGTGATGAATTAGGAAGTTTCACGAGCGAGCAAGTTGGAAGTTAAGATAATGTTCGTTCTTTTTATGGTTGGTGAATTGAGAAGGGGGTGGATGACTCATTGGACAAGCAAGAGGATAACCCTTCACTGAGCTGCTGTATTATGCCAATTTATGATAGATAGCTTTAGAAACGCAACTCGTTTTTCTTTTTTTAAACTTTTATGGAGACATGAACTTGAAAATGAACATATAAACTTAATAAGTTAATTGCAAGCGCTTATTACCACTAACTCTTTTCTGAATGGTTCAAATGGTGGCCAGTTGATTCCCTGGGGGTTGCGTACCCAAGTACACAGAGGAAAATATTTGTTTGGTATTACCAGAAAATAGCTTTCGTAACCAAATATTTGTTTAAATAGGGACCGAATTCTTTTAGTTTGCTTCGAGTTTTCAAAAAAATTTAGTCAAAATTTCCAAATTTAGTGATGGCTGCAGTTTTTGTTTGTTTGTTTGTTTGCGGTTATCAAACAGCTTAACTAAAGGTGTTTTATTATTCAAACACATTCATTTTTTTCTGTGTACACACGCGATAACACAAACACGCACATAACAATAAGGAGGGGGAGAGAGTACTATCCGAGACAAAGAAAACAAGAAACAATTATTACCAATAGATGTCAGTGCTGTAAACACTTTCGTTTACTTGTGCTCGTAATGAGACTCAGATTCTATTCGTTTGCACTTTTACTTTCTTTTCTTCTGTTATTTTTAGTATTAATAACAATTAACAATAATTCATTATCATACCATAGCCTATTTACTACTTTTGTCATTTGAGCAATGTACCTTTCATTTTTTTAGTTGAGCAGTATACCTACCTGTCGTTCAAAATTATATCGCCTGTATATTCCTATACCCTACGAGCTTTAATAATAATTATTAGTATTTACCCCTGCCATTTTTGACAATTTTGATTTTCAAAACTGATAGATACAGACCTGAAATGATTCTTGAAGCTTTCCTGGAGGCGAATATTGAAGAGGTTTTCTCGGGCAATCAGCCAGGTGGTTTCCGGAAAGGCTTTCGAGAACTAACGTCACTCTCATCTTCAGGGAATGACGTTACAGACCTTTTTGATTTTATGCAGTATGTTACTCCATAGCTTGCTTTACAATTTGATAGGGGAAATCCGTTTTGTTATCATAATAACTGCCGTAATGGAGCAGTTACGCTGAAATTCGCCATGCTGATAGATATCTTGAAGAACTGGGACTGTAATGCATTTGAATAGATCGAACGGCAGTCGGCAAGTTTGAAAATGGCACACTTTCGATATTTAAAACTTTAGAAAATATGGTTGCCACGGTAGAGATATTGTGGGAATCAAATCATATGAAGGAAGTGTAGAATTCGTTTTGTTGAACCACTTATCTCACATTCAGTGGCGTATGCTGAGTGTAAGACCTGTGCTATCTCACTATGACACTTGATCCTAGGCTATGGAGGAAGGGGGAAGACTAGGGTCATTCTTGACGTGTTGAGGGAAGCCACGTTGCCATCCCAACGGTAGTCAGGTTGCAAACTTATATAAATTCAGGTTGCCAACTTCGAAGAATTCAGGTTGCCAACTTCGAAGAATTCAGGTTGCCAACTACTAAGAATTCAGGTTGCCAACTCCTAAGAATTCAGGTTGCCAACTTCTAAGAATTCAGGTTGCCAACTCCTAAGAATTCAGGTTGCCAACTACTAAGAATTCAGGTTGCCAACTTCTAAGAATTCAGGTTGCCAACTCCTAAGAATTCAGGTTGCCAACTTCAGAATCTCCATTATCTTCTTTTTCAAATCAGCTTAATTCACACAGTTTCTAAGAGATTTATTTTCAGTATTTTACTTTCTAGGCTTCAGGCTTCGCAGATAGCCTAGCTAGCCTGGAGTATAGGCTCCTGCTCGCATTGTATACACTATAGGCTACAGATGTTTTATTAACACACACACACACATAGATAGATATATAGAGAAAGGGAGATCCCACACTCTTTCTCTCTCTCAGAAAGAGAAAAATGGAAGAAGAGGAAAGAAGGAAATTGAAAGAGAGCGATAAGTGAGAGAGAGGGAAAGAGAAAATGAGAGGAGAGAGAGATAAGTGGTTGAACGAAATAACAACAATAGTGTATGTGCGTTACACAACCAAATGGTTTCTTCTCATTCAAATCGGATGCATTTGTGGAACTTGATGAACGAGTTACCCATGCGAGGATTTCAAGCCAGCCATTTCCTGGTTTGTACCCCACGTAAAAGTAATTATCCTTGAGTAGCGTGGAGTTAATTATGATTAATTATGCGAAACTAAATGCATTTTTTAAAAACGACCACGTTGCAGTACGCTTAAAATACATACACATATTAAAACCCAAAGAAGGCAGAAGGGTGGTACATCTTTATTACAAGAACGGCGAACCGAGCGTAATTACATTGCCGCCGTGTTTTCGGGCCTCGCGATAAGAAACCTTGAGGGGCGGGCTGTAATTATTTCCGTCGCCGTATTTCACTTGCTCTGGTATGAATTATCTACGGGACATTCCGCAAACTTCATTGTTTTGTGGGCTTTCGAGGTGTGGCCGGGAGAGAGGGTGGAACTCAAAGGGAGGAGATGATGTGGTTAATGGAAGCGATAAATAGTCTCAAGACTTCGCTGCCTTCAAGTACCATGCACATGGCTTTCTTGTTTGTTTTTATATAGTTGGAATCTACCAGGGTACAAACGGTATTGGTCTGTGTTGATGGCAGGCGCTAATACGAAGGGCGTTGGGTACGTATGGAGCGCCAAGATGAGAATTGATTAAGAAATATATCTATCTTTTCTCTGCAATGTTTAGACATCCAACACGAACTGCGACGACATTACACTCTTGTATAAAGAAAATAATAGGACAACACTATAACAAACTGAATAGGCAACATCTCATTTAGTCCGTTACTAAAACGGACGCTATTGATGGGAAAGGTTTGAGGGGAGGATAAGTATACTGGGTTCCATGTGGACTACTGATCATTCGGAAATTTCTTTGAAATAAAATGGCGTTCGAATCAGGACTTGAACTATACTTGCGTGGCGTTCGAATCAGGACTTGAACTATACTTGCGTATCTTCCGACGAGGTCATATCTTATACTCCATCATCTCTTGAGAATTCAGTCGTTGAATGCAACCCTAGACTGCATCTTACAAGCTGAATTGTAGGCCTGTAACAGGGTGTCTACCAGTCAAGAATGTAAAGAAAAAGGCAAGAAATTATGCTATTTTTTACATTATAGTGAATTTACATTGTTATATATTTGAACTGGGAATTGATAAAATTGAATACTTGGAAATCTAAAATTGTGTTGATTTGTGGTTAAGATTTGTTCACTTTCTTTCATAAGAATTACATTCTTGTGTGAGTGAAGTTTTGTAAAAATATTAAATAAAGTAATGTGGCCATTCTCCATCCAGGATGAAGTCTGAAGCATTAATTTTTTACATGCATTAAATAGTCTAAATCTCTTGTTAAAGTACAGCCTCAGTTTTCCCTTGTGGTGGGAGTTTTTCATTGAATAAAAATATATATTTTCTTAATTTGACAACTATACCCAAGTAGGGGGCCGATTAAATAAATGTTAAGAAGACGTAAAACGGGTCAAGAGAAAGTCATGAAAAATTCAAGAATTTAGGATTTGTTATTTTGGTAGACACCCTGTATGACTTGCTATAATATTGACATGCTTAAATTCAACCATAGAAAAGATTCCCAGCTGTTAAATAAACATGTATACCATTACATTCCCTTACAGTGTGCAAACGTGCGGGGAAAGAGTCCGCAGAGTGGAAACGAAGATAATTCCTCTGCGAAAATATAATCTCATTGAAGCATACAATACTCGGTGCACACGCGGCCAACATGCCTCCCCCTGTGGAGACATCCTCACCCGCATGATAATCCTCTCGTAGCAAAAGGTACAGCAGACGAAAAGAACCAGGAAAGGTCCTCATTTGCTATTCCTCTATGAAACATTCATGCAGCAACAGCCCTGGCGCACTCTGCAGTCTCCTGAGGGGGCAGGAGGGGAAGAGGACCATTGCTATAGACGAGGCGGTCATCAATTTTGCACATACGTTCATTACAGTCGGAAACTTCCGCAGTTGGGTCCGAGTTTATAACGCAAAATAACGATGCGTTTCTTCCTCCCGTTTTCTCAGTTTTTTAAAATAAAATCTCATGGCTCTTTCTTCTGTTCCCACTGGGTTACGACAAAAAGGATTACTGTTATATAGGACTTTGATGTCTGGCGCAGTAAAGTCCAGAAGAGATCCAACTAGCAATTATGAACCTAAGTCTGTAATAGCTTGAAACGATGGCTACATTTTTTAGAGGCCATTGTATTCCGAATGATGCTGTGTATGCTATGCAGGGGGAGAAATAAGCTCTGCAAGATGTGTGTAAGGGTGTATATCTAATGCAGCTGTGAGTTAACTCATTTTGGTTGTAAATTTTTGCGCGTTTCCCCAATGTTCCATTTTCTCTTATGGAACTTCGGGTTTCTTCGTAACCAAATGGTTAGCGCCACCGCCTTTGGTGCGAGCAGTCCCAGGTTCGATCCCAAGCGGAAGCCTCCATGCAGCCCCGGCTCGTATCCAAGCTTACACTTCCCGATTTATGTACAAAGACGCGTTAACGTGAATGCATCGATTGAGTGTGAAGCCACGGAACGGCAGTGTTGCAAAGCACCAGAACAAGAAGCCGGCTCCAGTAGAGGAATGGCCAGCACATCGCGCTACGACGCCAGGGCATGGATGTTTGTGAGTGTCCATTCATCAATTTCATCACTCATCCACACCTTCGCAATTAGCCAAAAGTGCCACAAAGGCGAAGTAAAATAATGCAAATCAATCAGAACAAGAACAATCTCTAGGTAACAGTGTTTACCCTAGCCTGTGGAAAATGAGATGCGGTATTCATTAGCGCCGTCAAACGACCACCCCCTGGACAATACTGGAAAGTTGCAAAGCTCAAGAAACTCATACGGGTAGAGTGGTTTACTAAACTTTTATCAAATTACATTGTAGGGTGTATTATTTGTATTACATTTTGTGTTTATATTGTAACATACTGAAGCACAAAACAAATCTTATTACTCGTTTTAAATATAAGGCTATAGTCGATGATTTGACGATAAACGTCGCTCCGGCGTGGAGTTTTGTTACAGTTGTGGAACTTCAGTGACAGGATTGTAGAGAGCTTTTCAGCCTCATGTTGCTGTTGGATGACTTATTCTTCGTTTCTCAGAATTCTTGGTTCGTGAACAAAGTCGCTCCTATCCTCGACATAATACATGAACTCGGTTGCACTAAATTGCCGAGTTTGTTATGAAATGCATCTGTTGGATGACTTATTCTTCGTTTCTCAGAATTCTTGGTTCGTGAACAAAGACGCTCTCTTATCTTCGACACAATACATGAACTCGGTTTGCACTAAATTGCCGAGTTTGTTATGAGATGCATCACTGGCTCCCCATGTGGAGTCGTTTAGCTGCTTTCCTGTAGAAGGAGGCTTCCTGCCCCTGTCGTTCTGGTCGTCGAGCACCGCTCCTTCGTACAGGATGCATTTAACCCTCTGAAGTCGCCCGCTTGTATAAACCGCCCTTCCTTCCTGTTAGGCACTTTTTGTGTGTATCCTGAGAGTTCCTTCATGCAACGGCCTGGGAAAAGAGAACGAATCGTCATATCTACCACAGCTCTTTTAACGGTTCGTTTCGTCGATTGAATTGCAGTCTACCCCCCCCCCACCCCCTACGTCTCATTCTCCCAGACAAGCTCCTACTCCTTTTGACCCGAGGGAGCATACGTAAATAAAATTGAGGGATTTCGCAACGCTACATTTGCTCCATTCTGACTGGTTGCTTGATTTTTTTTCGCAAGGTAATCATCGGAGTTTCCTTTTTCAAGGAACTAATTTTAAAAACTGTTTTTCTACACAAAATGTTTTTAGTAATTTGCACTTCACATTTAGAAATGGATATGCAATGATGTAGTCACGGACACTGCCGGCGTGTAACGATTCCATTGAAAGTCAATGTATTCATTACAAGCCGGCACTACATTACTTTCCCCATAAGCCTACTGCTGTTAAGGCTCTATGGGGGAAGTACTTTGTTCCATGACTGTACAACATTCACTGGAAAAGTGGGTGAAGAATAAGGACTTTCATTTTTTTAAAAAAAAAAAATTACATTCTTATCCTGAGAATTTCTCTCTCTCTCTCTCTCTCTCATACACATTTCTCTCTCGTTTTGTTCCATTTACCTTTTTAAAATGTTATTTTGCATATAGTCCTATGCTTTATGCTCTTGCCTGAGTAAAAAAAAAGCAAACACACGAGTCAATAACAATTTTAATGGAACGCACAGAAAACCGAATCGAATTTAGGCTTGTGCGGTTGAAACGTTGCTGCTTATTTGTTATCTCTTCGCTTGGTTAGCTCGTCGCGTCAGTGTGAAAGCAGCGTTAAATAAACACATTGTTTTACATTAATTGTATTCCTTTTGTTGTCCTCTTAAAACAGCATAGAAATGCAAATTTCTCTTAGACAGTAGTTTCGGCGCCAAAGGATCACCAAATTGGCTTAAATCGAACCTTGCTCCACCACAACTTGATCCTCAGATTTAATTCGAACAACTTCCGCCATCCCTAAATAACCATAGGAACAGAAGTTCTCTTGAACTGTTCTTCGTATAACCTGTATGAGAGGGAGTAGTAGATTAAATTGTTGAAGACCTTTACCTTTGTCCCCTAGTTAACTGAAGAACAGGAGGAATTGCAGCGACCTTATCTTTTCCTGCGTTGTTGTGGCAGCAATTGAAGAGACCAGAATTCACCCCAGAGGTCTTTTCGCAAATTTAATATCGTGGGAATGTATTGTTCGCCCTTCTTGAGGTCACCTGATTAACGCTGACCTTTTCCCAGCCATTGTACCGAGGCGAGACCAAGCAGTCTCGATCTCGTTTTATGCTGAAACTTGTCTCGGTTTTTCTGTATAAAGAAAAAGTCCAGAATTTACATTTCGGTGCCCTTCCGTTGATTTATTATTATCTTTTAGCGATCTCCATTTTGCATGTGGAACTACGCAGTTTGAAGTTAAAATATTCTAGCTTTAAAATTGAACTGTCTGTCTGTTGGTTTACGAAAACTAGACGCAACCGTTTATTTCATGAGCGCATGCGCATTCATGACGTCACCACTCTGTGCTGTGACTAGAATGAGAAGTATAGGTGGCGCTGATAACAGCTTGAAATATGAAATATGAAACGCACACACATACATGGTATATATATATAGGCATATTATACAGTATTTGAGATATATAGACTATATTATATAAAAAAAACTTTCCAATCTATATTGGAAAAAAATGTTTTCCATAAAGATAGATAATTAGTAAACAACGTAAACAAAAAATGTTTTTAGAAACTGATTAACCAAAAGCCATTGATACCGTAAAGACGATCATGATATATTTACGGTATTTGGGTTATCCACTCAGGTTTTTACAGTACTACATTATCAGAATACAGGAGTAACAAGGGCATTCCTATAGAGTAACATGTCCAGAAAGGACCGAGTGGGATTGAGTTATATTTCTCTCTAAATCAGAGTTCAATTTTGGGATCTGAATAATGTGGAGCGGGACATGCAAAATGGATGAACTCTCCTCTTTTGGGACCGCCTCTGATGGCATGTCGCCATGATTAGCCAAAAGTGGGAGAAAACCTACGTAAAATAGCCATATCAATCAATCAGTGTTTATTCTTTATTAAGATTGATGACGCAATCACCTTCCAATGGGCTCCCGGTGGCCGAATGGTTATCGCACTTGCCTTTTATAAAGCGTCCCGTGTTCCATTCCCGATGGGAGCCCTAATATTTCGCATTGAATCAGCTTCGCTAGGAGCTACATGGTGAGTAGTAGCGGGCTCCGGTCTCGATAGCCAGAAAACAGCGGCGATGGGACTCGATGCACTGAGCACGAGTTGCTTGCCAGTCCCTCGCCTCAAAGGACAGTTCCGTCATTGAGCTTAGCTTTTTGAGTTGTTTTTTTAACCCAGTGTTCTGGTCACAAAACATGATTTGGTTGTACAGGATAAATGTACGGTCACCGGCAAGAAAAATGGGACACCTATATCCTGAAATACTCTTTTCCCTGCAAAGCGTTAGGTGTATCGTGCACAACAATTGGAAATCGGATACTGTAACATTATGGAATGCAGAAACCGTGCTGTGTGGGTCTGAAGCGATTTTTTTCGACTTCCAAAATGATTTTATGATCCTCAAGACTTCTTCCCAACCCACCCACTTTTTTTGTGTGAATTTTCTCCAGTTGTCGATCTCCCTTTTGTCCCGCGACATAAATAAATGTATCTCCTCCAGAACATCTCGTGATGGACACTATCGTGTAATTTACTGCCTCGCGGCGTGAATAACCGTTTGTATCCCTCAGGAGATCCCAGCATTCAGCATCCCCAGGAATTCTTTTTTGGAGGAGACCGATTATCTCCCGTGAGGCTTCCTGAATGGAACGTTTTCATCCCCCATTGCGGCTCATCTTTGTAGTGTGTGGGTACCCGGAGATACTTCACTCATAAAAGAGGCCCTTTTTGTGTGAATGGTGCGCTTGAATGGTGCTACGTTTAATAGGCGTCCCAACGCGTGTGGTCCTCATTTATCAAGGCTATAATTGGAAGTGAAATCCCTCCAAAATTTTTCCACTTTTATTTTTTATTGTTCTCGGTGCTATAAATTCGTCAGCATGGTTTATGTTCCGATATGGATACTGTTGTCAGTAGGGTGGTGTAACTGTCGTCTTGTGCTTGATATATTGCGACACCTTAGAATGCCTCAAGAGTTGATACTTTGTTAACTTCTGGAGCTTTTTTGAGATGAATAATGGTTCCTAAGACCCCACCATGTAGGAGGGGGATTGGTTACCCATGGTTAAAACAGCATAACCTGGCAAATTCACATACTTATCTCTCGTTGGTCCTCAAAATGCACAAAATTGAGAGTGGTTTTCGTGGCGGAGTGATTAGCGTATTGCTTTTTGATACCAGGGCTTGGTAAGCCAACATATTGCCTTGGTCTCCGTCGTCCGTCCATTTCATATGGCAAATCTGATTGCAGAAATGCATTTCTGAGAAAAATCTAGCCTGATTTGCTATACTATATAACCCCCTCCCCCTTTGGAAGAACTTGACCTCAATCCAAGATGGCGGATTTCAATATGGCGACCTTGTTGCGGTTATCCCCTCACCCTTTGTTTGCTGGAGTACTCAGATATATCACTTTTCATTCCCTTCTGAAATAAGGTCTCCTGTGACTTATGACGCACCCTGTATACGTTGTTGATATCTGGTATACAGGGTGATTCAGAACAATGGAGATAATGCTCAGGAGGTCATTCCTGACTGGACAAGGAACAACGGAAGTTCATGTCCGGAAATTCATGTGTTCGAAGATAGATGGCACCACCTGTCATCATGCCGGGAATCCCTTATAAGAGTACTAGTTGCCTAACATCCGCATTTTGAACGTCTGGAAACGTGAATTTTCGTGCGTTTTCAAAAATAGCATGCCTTTCTTTCCCCGTGTTAGGCAATTAGTGCTGTTGCGAGGGACTTCCAACATGACGCGACGGTGGTGCATCTATCTTGGAACATCCTGGCATGATTTTCTCCCCTTGCCCTGTCCTGAAGTTTGTCTCCATTGTTCTGAACCACCCTGTACATAATATGCATGTTCAAATTTGTACCGCCCAAATCAAAAACGTTCCTAGGCCAATGCTTGTAACGTAAATTCTCTTTTTGATCTGAGTATTTGGTTCTCCAGCACCTGCCAATCGTGACCCACACTTCCATCGTTCATTGTGGGCGTTCCCCATCAGGTAAAGTTCTCCAACACTGGACACAGAATAATTTAAAGAAAACAGAGAGTGTTTCCAAACGGGGGTCACGTGGCTACGGCCGTCCTGTTAGCAACCATTGAGCCTCTTTATTGATTCCGTCGTGGTCTGATGTTTACACAGGCGCCATACGTGTTCAGGGGAATTGTTTCCGAAGTTAAATGCACATCGGCATAGATGGGTTTCAGATCAAACGCGTTGTCTCTTTTGTTGCTTGCTGGGGGCCTCGTTAATGAAATTTTAATTGTTCAATTGACGTGTGTTGTTATACGCACGGCAGAACGGTCAAAGTAGCAAGAGCAGGGACGAGAAAGTGCGTGTTAATAACGGGAGGGGAGAGCTGGCTTTGGCATACGCACTGCAACAGACGCAGTTTCTTAATTTTGATAGAATAATTAGCGTTTCATTTGTGACGTATAATGCGATTACTACGTAATGGATATAATTAATTAACTGTGAATGCACAAAATTGAATCGCGTGATGTTTAAATGAGCAGATATAGATGGAGCAATCGTGTCGGAACGTGTTGGATGATGCGTATTTATTGGTTCGAAGCGGCGAGAAAGCAATCATGATTTGGTTAATGAAGAAAAATTGTTTATTAGTAATATTGTATTTTTATAAGCTTCATCTGCCAAGTTGCTTTGACCAACTAATGTTAATGCAGTTCGTAGTAACTATTGTTCTTTGCAGGATAGAAATATTTCCGGTAAATTCTCCAACATCCATAACCCGTAGCTTTTGCCGCGCGATCATCATTATTATGTAGTCCATGAGCAAGGATGAACTTTATATATATATATATATATATATATATATATATATATATATATATATATATATATATATAAACTTCTTCCTATCTCTCTCTCTCTCTCTGTCAAAATTCAAGCAAACAATCGAGGATGCCACAAGAAAGGAAAGTACAAGGATTCAAATCTGGCCAGCGTGGTGTCCATTCAACGGTTCCTCCGCAACTAATCCAGTGTTCCGGGAACATGGAATCAAGCCAGTGAAAAAAAAATACCATTTATCTTCTAGTGAGAGGGAATTTTCGAACTCCTTGTGTATGTATGTATGTATGTGTGCGTGCATGTATTTAAAGCATCTGAATTGTCACTAACGAATAAAAACGTGCATACGTCACTATGTTGGACCAACACAACAAGAGACATGACTGAAAGGCAAAAATTGCTCGTGGAATGTGGTGAGTATTTCTGAATGTAGTCTCCACAGAATACTTCCCATTCCTTTTGCTCTTTTCTTTCTTTGGCCATCAATAACTTCTTTCCACCTGGCGTTATTTACACTCCTGTGTTCCCAACATGGCTGCAGGCTCTACTTTTTACCGTTATCATCGAATTTATTTGTTACCAGCTTCAATTTCCGGCTAATGCAAATGCATTTTGCAAACTGTGCGAATATCATTCCACCCATTGCATCCTATAGTGTGCTGGCGAATATGAATATATCTTCGCTCCCTAAATGAGAATAATGACTGACTGCACAAGCCTTACGTAAGTCTACTCGAAGGGCATTGACCATTTAAGACATTGGAAGACCCTACCTCCCCCCCTCAACTTTCTTCGGTCTGTTCCTTCGGACATTTTTTGTCAATAATACATGCGAGGGAAGGCGTCGCACAAGGATGCTTGCCTGTATCAAGTGCCTACCACTTCTGTGCCCAAACAAGATGTTTACCTCCAAGATCGACAGTGTTCTCAGCTTTTTCCTCTCCATCGTTCGATATAGAGTGCCTGCCCTAAGACACCTGCCTAAGAGAGATCTTCTTGTAAAACTGCATATTAATACTCCAGTAACTCGTAGATACATTGCAGATATGAAATTGCTATATAAGATTATAAATGGAAACTTAAGATGCAGCATCCCACTCCACGAACTCTCCCTCAGAGTGCCTACACATAAAACACGGAGCAAGGAAACTTTCCACACTACAACTCCCAGGCTCTCACTCATACAACGATCACTATTCCATAGGCTACCGAATCAGTTCAATATAATCTCAAACCAAATAGATATATTCACTTCATATTCATTTTTTATCAGGAACATAGAAAAAATTGTACATAAGTAATGCTTTTGTGAAACTGATCTTTTTACCTTGGTCCTTTTTTTGGCTTGTTTTATTTTTGTTTATTTTATGTTATCCGTTCTTTTGTTTTTAATCTTAGTCTATTGTTTTATTGTTGTTTCTTTCTGGTTTAAAATGGCTTCTGCTGTACTGGAAATTTCAATAAATAAATAAATAAATAAAAGAACTTGCACTTGATTAGCATGCTCAGAAATACCCAGGTTTTGAATCAGTGTTGCCAGTCATTTTATATATTTTTGTGCGGAATTGGGATTTTGTTTCTTTTTAATTTGCTCGTGTTGTGTCATCTCTCTATGTTTGTGATTGTTGTTACTTCATTCATTCATCACCATTCCTCTTCATCTTTGCGATTAGCCAAAAGTGGAAGAAAAGCGAAGAAAAAATCAATCAGTCAAAACAGATAGGCTAATCAAGACTGGACCTACAGTTTAAAGTGGGATCGGAACCACTGCAATGTGCCTCCACCAGGTATCGAACCCGGGACTCCTCGATTACAAGGCGACGACGCGGCTCGTATTGTGACGTCCATGTTTGTGTGTTTTTTAAGTACACTTTACGCACACAAAGGCTAATCGGGAGTGGACTTACAGTTTAAAGTGGGACCCGATTCACTATGCGCTTCCACCGGGTATCGAACCCGTAATCCTTGATCAAAAGGCGATGACGTTTCCTATATGCCCCCTCCATGTGTTTGCGATTGCCCTTTCATCCATCGCATCACCATTCATCTCCGTCGTTGCGATTAGCCAAAGTGACAGAAAAGCGTAGACGTAAAAAAAATAACTTGGGATCTACCTTTGGGGGAGCAGAATCGAACTTGGAGCTTAACTTTGGTCGGGGGGGGGGGGAGGGTCATAATTAAAATGTTTTAAAACCATAAAAATATCATCCATGAATAACTGTTAAATTTCCAAAATGATAAAAAAATACTTCTCAGGTTCAAGGGATTTCACAAAAGTACGATTAACTTGCAAATTTTCATGAACTTGAATTTTTGGTGGGGTAGGAGCAAGTGCTCCCCTTGCTCCCACCAAGTTACGCCTATGCCTTAGAGTATGTACACTACACACAAGCTTTATAAATTCTTGCCGTTTCTGTATTTACAATATCTTTCGAAGACCCCGGAAGGATTTTACCAGCGTTACACGATTGTGTAGTAAATTAACAGTAATAATAATAAAAAATAATAATAATAAAACCTGTTTCAAACTCCTGGAAAGTGGAAATGATGAAGTTTTCCTCTCCCAGTTTTATGGTTGGTTGTGCCTTGTATGTTTTATTGCTTAATTCAGGAGCATGTCACAGGACCTGCCAACCCTGCCACGTCTTCCCTTGCGATGCCGTTCCTTGTGCTCTGTCATCATGGTATACACTTGAGCGTGTCGGATTGCGTGACTGTTGTTTGCATTCGTCCTTGGCCTCTTTGTTAATGCAGAGTTACGCTTATTTTACCAGGCAGATGGCGTGGGAGGCCATCTTAGAGAGAGCCATTACCTGCCACAATGATCCCCTTCCGGCTTCTAATGTAAGGCTCTTTTCAGAGCCAGCCAAATTTACGAATCTGTTCTAAGCCGCGCATTGTTGCAAGCCGAGTCAATGGATCGTTTCGTTTCACATTTGACTTTGTTGTGTTCGAAATATGACGTCACAAGATGTAGATTGGGGCCCCGGTGGCGCAGTTGTAGCGTCGTCGCTTCGTAATCAAGGGGTGCCGGGTTCGATACTTTGATCTGTTTTGGTTTATCTTACTTCTTTTTTCTGCCCCTTTTTGCTATTTGCGAAGGTGAGCATGAGTGATGAATGATGTTATGAAATTGATGAAGGGACACTCCCGGCATTCGAATCTAGGAGCCCTGGCCTTGTAGGACACTGTGCTAACCATTGAGCCACGGAGGTCGACAGGGCAAAATAAAGAAAGGGCAGGGATATATTGAGGTTATATGTAGCATCACAAAAATAAATATTGCAAGAGAGAGAGAGAGAGAGAGAGAGAGAGAGAGAGAGAGAAGAGTCAGGAAGAAAGGAAGAAATGAGAAGCGAAGAGAAAGTGAAACAGAAGACAGAGAAGAGTCAGGAAGAAATGAGAAACGAAGATAAAGTTAAACAGAAGACAGAGAAGAGAATTAGTGAAGCAAGAGAGATAGAGAGAGAGAAATAATAAGCGAGACACGGAGATAGGGAGAGGGATATAGGTAAGAAAGAAACACAGAGTGTGAGAGAAAGGAAATATAATTAAGGAAGCGGGAGACAGATGGAGAAAGAGATATATAAGAATCACACACACACACACACAAATGAGAGAGAGAGAGAGAGAGAGACGAAAACAAGATACATATAAAGAGAGAGACAGAAAGGAGAACTAGAGAAGCAACAGAGGAGTAAAGGAGGAACATGGAGAGTAATGAAACAGACAGAGAGAGGGAAATAGAAAATATATTGAAGGAAGCAAGAGAGAGGTAGAGAAAGATATACATATGAAACAGACATAGAGAGAAAGGGGGGAGAAAGAAATATATAATTAGGAAAGCAAGAGGTAGACGGAGAATGAGAATTAAAGAGAGAGAGAGGAATTAAGGAAGCAAGCGACAGATGGAGAGAGCGTGTGGAGAGAGAAATAGAAAAGCTAAACAGAGAAGAAAGACAAGGAAGCGAAGCAGAGAAAAAGAGATCAAGAGATGGAAGAGAATACAGATGAGGAGAGAGAAAACAGGAAGGAAAATGTGTGTATGATCAAGACGTGAGGAAGTGAACACAAAGAGCACAGTAAGACCGAAAAAAGAGCAAGGAGAATTAGAGGGGGCAAGTAACCCCCTTGAACCTCCCTGCGGGCGCACATAGAGGTATGTTGTTTTTTTTTCTGTTAACGATCGCCACCCACAAACGGTTTTAGTGAATCCGTAATGGTAAAGGTTGCGTGCTACAAATTTCACACTCGGTGGAATCAAGTTAATTTGTGTGAGCGAAAGCCGTACTCGTTCTTCTCCACAGAGGTAGGATAACAGCTGCAGGGTTGCCTGGATTTGCATGGACTTGTTTAGATTTTAGGAAAGATTTGATCGGGTATGGATATAATCGAATGAACCCCCCTTGTTAATGCTCGATTGGGTGTTTGGCCGACGCCAGCAAAATTTCCTCTCATTTCGAAATACCGGTATGATATTCATAATTACCGTGACTCTTCGTGCGGTTTGCTATTGTTGTTGTCTAGATTTTCGACTGCGTAAACCTATTAAACTATTGCGAATATCTAGACAACAACAATAGCAAACCGCAAGATTCATGTGAATGTTCTAGAAGGAATTGTAAACAGATGTAAGCTTTCACAATTTGGAATATCATAGTGCTTTTTCGAAGGAAGAAGTTTCAAAAACTGTTTTGCTGGCGTCGGACAAAGGTTCACCTTAACCGTAATCTGGTAAAATTGACGAACATTCTAATAAAGGCCGAATCACACGGAACTGGATATCCAGTTAGTTGGCGCTGAACTGCTAACGGATGTGATGGCTGCCTGGCTGGCTGCTTGACTGGTTTGGAGGAATTGGACATGTTCCAATTGCTACTGGCTTTCCTCGACTGGATATTGTGGAACAGCCAATCAGAGCAACGTTTGACCATGTGAAGATAATCTGCGAGTTTGCAAAGGAGAGTTTTTTGTCTGTGGTTTTCTAGTGTTGGCTGTTTTGGTAGTTCCTCGATAAAAAAGGAAAGAGATGGCGTGCAGTGCATTCGTGTTGAGTTCATTAATATTTAGGTATTTATGCAACGCGATGAGATGTGTACGTGACAAATATGATTAGCCGAAAATGAAAATGCTTATTATTACAAGTGTATTAAATTAAATGTTTGATTTTTAAAAGAAAAATGGGATTGAATCCTGGGAATCTCATGTATGAGTATGCATACCCGAATTAATTAAAAAGCTTTTTCGGTACGGATTGATTACTATATTTTTTCGAGCCAATCTCAAGTCCATACTTTTCTTTTGTAATTTTTAATAAAAGCACAAAGCAGTAATTCTCCTACAACATTCTTCAAATTGCTCGTCCATCTTTACTGCGCAATGTATTATGGGAACAAAAGTTTATCGACAAGTACGGTATCAATTATCATGTGAGGCGAAAACTAGCAAGTGGGTAGCCAGTCCAGCGCCAACTAAGGCATTCCTGCTGGATATCCAGTTCCGTGTGATTCAGGCTTAACTAAAACCGGTTTCCGTGTCGAACTTGTTAGCACGGCGCGATACGACGCCAGGCGTCCCAGGATCGAATCCCGGCCCGGGTATGGTTGTTCTTTGTGTGTGTCCCTTCATCAATTTCATCCTATCATCCCTCATCCTCATCTTCGCAATTAGTCAAAAGTGGCAGGAAAGCGAAGTAATATGAACCAAACCAATCAGTCGATGTGTACCTAAAACACTAATTTTTCACACTTCGTCAAGAAAATGTAATTTCTTTACGATTAATAGAAATAACAGAATACCAGCAATATGCGTTTCGGATGTTTAACCTTGGAGTTTACGTCTGGCTGTTTTCGCAGTCCCATAATCTTGAAGCTGCTGCTTTAACGACTGTGAAGCCCCCCCCCCCCCCTTCTTCCCCCTGCGCACAACGAGCACTCAAGTGCTCAAGTCGGTGGGAGATAACACACGTGTGCAAGGGAGCTTGAAACCTCACACTATTCCTTGAGACGTTACGACTGGTAATAAAATAGGCAATATCTTCTGCATTCGTACCACAGAAGGACAGTATCGGAAACAGTGTCACTAACTGCAGGAATATTTCGCTCTAATAATGATAAGTCGATTTGAAAGCTATAAAACTGGGGCTTTTCGTTATCGCGGAATTCCAGAGGTGTCCAATATATCCCCCTAGCAGTCAGTTTTGACTTAATTCTGCTATTCTGGGGCGCTGAAAGGCTAGCAAAACAAAACAACCCTGTCGGTGTTAGACTGAGATTACCTGAAATGACGATTGCGTGGAATATGAAATATCAATTGAAATTGTGTTTTTCTGAGTACTCTGTGGTGTAGGTTGTCAGTTTGCGAGCGTTCCAACTGTCGAGGCGTAGTATATACAGGGTGTTTCATAATTCCCTGCGGGATTTCGGGAGTCGGTTGCTCAGAGGCCGACTCACCCACGGAGAAGAGATTAAATATCCCCAGTTCTTAACCCACCTGCAAATCTTCGATATGTCCCCCCTTGATGACTCGACAGACGTCAATTCTGTAATCTTGCTCGTATGCGGTCCACAGTCTCATGTGATGGCCCCGGTCTACCTGTCCGCTTTACGTCTGTCGATTCACTAAGGGAGAACATTTGTAAGGTGTTAAAAACTGTGTCTTCCCGTTTCGGCCAGTACCGAAGAACTTGTTTTATTCGCCCAAGTGTTAACCCGCGCCAGAACGGAAGTACCGTATCGCCCAGAGGGAAATGTGAAAGTAGAAATTCCCGATCGTGTACAGCCATATATATCGAATTCACTCGCTATCTTCTAACATATCGTTCTGGAAATGCAACGAAGGATGTCGCGCAACTATTGTGTTTGCCTAACCTAACCGGCTAATACTATTGTTGATATTGTGTTTGTACTGTGTATTCCTATGTACATGTATCTGTATTTCTGTTATTAATGCATTAAACAATGCGACAAGGCTCCCCTTTGGAAGCCACACCTGATTATTTGTCTTTTTACTTTCACATTTCCGTTCACCTTCAAACCATCTTTTAAAAATATCGGAGGGAAATATAAAACACTCTGTTTATCTGTCTGGAGCATAAGCGCCAATTTGAACATAATAAATCACTCAGCGAGTTTTCGATGCTGTCATGGTAAAGGAATTGCAGTCCTGTACATAGAAAATTTCATTATGGTGAATCCATTATTGCCCATGGTGGGGATTTGAAGAGGGGATGAGGGGGAATTCCTTCTGATTTCTTCCTGTTTGTCAATTTTTGGCAAAAAAATTCTATCGTCGCCTCCCCCCCCCCCTTTATCACTGCTATACTGCTTCCCAGGAACGAAAAGTCCTCTGCGGAAGTAGTGACTCGAGGGGGGTCGACCAATGAACACGGTGAGTGCATGGAGGGGGCAACGCGACTGCAACCACCAGCCGTTTTCAGCAGCATTCACAGCGTTACTTCACAGACTCCTGGGACAGGCTGTAGTACACTTGAAAATTGTCAACGTGTATTAGAGTGAATATCAGTTTTTGCTATGAACCACTTGTGTTAAAAAAAAAGGTGCAAATCTTTGTGAGAGCTAAAGGTTTAAAAGGTAGAAAATAAGTCAGCTTCACCCTTCAATGAAATTACTAGGAATACACACAAACTCCCAATTAAAATTTCGATTCGAAAGTCTTAAATATAGTCATTTTAATCCACTTTTTGTGACTCCCCCCCCGTAGTCTAGTCCCCTCTTAAATTAAACATTAAACTTTACTTTTATTTTAACGTATATTACCCAAGTCCAAGCGATTTAATATAATTAAATCAAGAAGACTTAGGTGTGCAGGACATGTGGCACGAATTGGAGAGGAGAGAAGAGTTTACAGGATTCTTGTTGGGAAACCTGATGGTAAGAGACCAAGACGAAGATGGAGGGATAACGTGAAGATGGATAAAGGAAATTGATAAAGATTGGGTTGATCTTGCCCAGGATAGGGACAGATGGAAGACTTGTGTTGCTGCAGCCATAAACGGGTTTAAGCGATGACGTAAAATTATCATCATAATGAAACGACGCATCAACACATCAGCAGTAAGAAATATCGAGATATTGGTGGGGTAAGGTAAAGGTAAAACAAAGTTTGACAACTGCAGGTGGGCTTGAGGAAGAGGAGGGGGTTGGGGAACAAAACGAATGAACGTGTCGATAGCCAATTTGCCTCGTAATATTCCTTCGTCTCACCGTTCCTCAAAATTGGACTTGTGTTCTTGGCTCGGCGTAAGCGTATTGTTCGAAACGGAGAACACTTTTCAGCGAAGTTCTCGATGAAGTCACAAAGCGCCTCCCACCCCCCTCTTCATAGAAGAAATGAGAAATTCGAATGGAAGCTAAGCGTCGTATGGAGGGGGATACGGTTTCCAACTCATCGCTTCCCCTGCTCTCTATCGCTTGCAAACTCTACGTTCAACAAAGAACCACAGATTCGGAACCTTCTTATCTGTATGTAGCAGGGAAGTTTGCTTTCTCTGCGTTATCAAGAGCCCCCCCCTTATTCCATTGAGGCAGAGGTTCCACTCGGTGACGTCGCAGCGATAGAACACGACAAAAACGCAGGCTTCAAATTTTTTAAGCAACTTGCAAATACGTTAGTAATCTTCGACATGAGCCCTGAGGCTGTAGGCGCTTTGTCCCATAGCATACTTGACGTACAGATGCAAACAGGTGTGGTATGAATTGCTGTCCTGCTAGTCGTAGGAGAATTATGTACGTAAAGATAAAATGAACTGCGCTAAAGTTGTATTCGTTTTAACCATTAACTGGTGGAGTACGGCCATTGAGATCTCGAACATTGTACAACAATGTATATACCAACAATGTGGTGCAGTACTTGATCTGACAACACTGCATGTTTTAATAACATAACCTTGTATAATGAAAGATTTCAAACAGGAATGAATGCAGACCTCCGTGGCGGAGTGGTTAGCGCAGCGTGCTACACAGAAAAAACTGGTTTGTTTGGAATTACCAAAAAAGGTTGGTTGAGCTGTTTGGTTATGCTTTTTGTTTCCGATAACCAAATTTTGCTTGTAATTACTAAATAATTTTGTTTAAGAATACCAAAAAATTTGGTCAGACAAAATATGGTAGTCGTAAACAAAATTATACATATGTAAGTAAAGAGAAACAAAAACGTTTTGTTAAATTTACTATATGTGCGTGAGCGTGCTTTCGAATTTGAAATAACGATTGTCCAGTTTCGTCGAGTATAGTATGAAAATATTTTGTCGAGAATTTAAACACATGTATATAGATAATTACTCGAAGCGAGTCTTATGTTGCTTTGTAACCTAATATTCTGAAAAAAAGCTCAGAATATACATACTTTATACTGAGTTTCCTTAGGGTGACCAGCCATACTCTTTTTAAGAGTATTATACTCTTTTAGAGGTTCATATACTCTATACTCTTTTCAATTTGCAAAAATTCCCAAATATGCTCTTTTCCTTGCTATTTAATTTCATTCATTATTTTAAGCGTAAATATGCGTTAAAATCCACAGAAAGGAAAACGTCAAGATGTCAACAAATTGAGGTATTTAAGAGTTTCCTATGAACAATTTCAAGAGTCATTTTCATATTCCATCAACAAGCAAAACATATTTCAAATTCATTTGAATTTATTGATAATGATATTTTTGACACTTACTGTGCAATTTCAAAAGGCTTTGAAAAACATCTTGAAGATTGGGGGGAATGAAAAGAAACAATGATGGGTATGTGGAGGTCAGTACAGGCTGGGTCAAATTTAAAAGTGATTGTGCCTCTTATAAAATTCTTCTTTAAAGTGATTGTGCCTCTTATAAAATTCTTCTTTACACTGTCTGGTACAAATGTTGATTGTGAAAGACTCTTCAGTGTTATTAAAACTTATTGGCGAGAGGAAAAAAGTACACTCCTGGTGTCAACACTCGAACAAGTAATGAAAGTGAAATCCAATGTGGACATGACCTGTGAAGAGTTTAGACTGGCAATAAAGGACGAATTAAACATACTCAAGAAAGCAAAATCATCCCAGAAGCATGAATGATGAGTAAGTATTTGTAATTAGCTAATTACATTAGACCCATAAGTAATTTGAATGTGTGGGCCTCCCCGATAGCGCAGTGTGTAGCGTTTTCGCCTTGTAATCAAGGGGTCCAGGGTTCAATACCCGGTGGAGGCACATAGTGGTTCGGATTCCACTTTAAACTGTAGGTCCAATCCCGATTAGCCTTACTGTGCATAAAATGGACTTAAAACACTAAATCTATCAATTTGAATCTGTAGTGTAGGCCTATTTTATAGGGGCTATAATAGAAGTAATAACAAATAACCAGCCGTATTTTAGTTTTCTTTTTATGTTTTGTGCATGCGCACCTTCAACCTATAGACTATACTCTTTTTGGTCAAGAAATATCTGGTCACCCTAGTTTCCTACACCGGCCGCTAGATGGTTCTGTCAAAATGTGTACAAGAAACATAAGTTTTTGTACAACAAATAATGGTACGTTTGATTATAAACATAGTGAAAAATTGTGCTTTAACATTCTTCGAAAGATATATGAACATCAAAGCTACAAATTAAAGAAGAAAATGTACTGCAGTGAATAAAAGTGAATCTCCCATGAGCAACCTTTTTGATTCTGGACTATATAAGTAGAAAGTAAGTCTGCCGTAGAAAAACAAACACGCTCGAAAATCGGTTAGTTCACGTGAATTTTCTATTCTGAATGTGTATTTTGCGATCAGTTAGTTTCTACAAACTATCCACCCTAGCTAAAATTAGCCACATTACAACATAAGTAATTATGAATAAATTATTTAACAAATCGTTTGGTAATTTTGACTAAATTATTTGGTTTTCCTAAACAAATGGGCTACATTTTGTTAGATTTACCAAAATAATATTTGGTTTTGGTAACCAAAAAATTGTTTACAACAAACAAATAGAACTTGACCAAATCTTTTGCTACTGGTGAACAATTGTTTGGTTGATGCCTATTTAAACAAACGATTTGTTCACCACTAATATTTTTTTGGTTAATCCAAACAAACATTTTTCTCTGTGTACGACACCAGTCCAAACCACTATGTGCCTTTGCCGAGTATCGAACCCGGGACGCCTTTATTAGCCAAAGGTGAAGGATGATTAGATCAAGATCGGCAGGTGTTATGAACACGAGCCACGACGCTAAACACTACGCCACGGAGGCCGGCTTAGGCTATTACATGCAACACCTTCGGCTCTATTCTCTCCATTGTCGTCTGGGATAGCTGTCTAGAAGTTCCCCATGGATGAGTTTTAACCGTGCTACACGTTCTCCACGGGGCACTTCATTTAGAAAAGTCAACTGAAAACTCGTTACGTGTAATAGCCCCTTTAGAAATCCATACCAATTGACGATGGGTGCATTTCAGCATCTATGGAAACCATGAACAAACAACCATTTCCGTGCGGTACCTCTCTTTGTAGCTGAAATCATTGTGCATTCCAATTGCATGTGTTTATGCAGCGGCGGGGCCTATGATGAAGCGATTGTATTTGATTCAACACCAATAAAGAGAGTAAGCAATGCCTGCATTCGTTGCCTAGGTAACCACACTAAATATATCTCAAGAACTGAATAGAAATCTCATATAAATGTCACCTCTCTACTTCAACCGCTCGGGATAATCCAGCAGTTAAATCTGTCCGTTATTGAAAGTTACGTTATTCGTGCATATGCAGCTTCGATTGCATTTAATCTCATCTTGTTTAAAATCTGATCTTCATAGACGCCATTTGACAGCTGTTTACAGAAGGTTTTCTTGTTTACCTAGCGAAAATTATGTTTATCTTCAAACTGTATACGTCTATTAAAACACACATCTTGTATTACGTTTACAAATGACGTTTAGTTCAAGCTTTCGTTTAATTAATTTAGAGAGACAATTGTATGTTGCTACAAAAACAACTAATTTTTAATATTCTCCTATATTGGAACATTTTACTAAAAGTATGCGATAGGTAATTCCACAAACAAAAGTGAATTTTAATTAGTAACTATAAGCTTCTTTTAGCAAAGAAATTGCCGTGATATACAGTAAAAGAACAGACTTAAAAATAAACAACTATATTTCGTTAAGAAATAAGATGGGAAGATATTAAGTCATCCTACACTGTTAGAATGTACAGTGGGATCCATGAGTATTACCGTGCAAATTGTCCATCACCATATTCGTGGACTTTATTTGACTCCAATAAGAGCTTGAAGAATTAAAATAAAACTCAAAACAAGCTGTTGACAACTTCTACACCGGCATACATAAAAATCCATCGCTTAAAAACACATAGAATGCAAGAGAAAATTTAATGAAAATAGTCATGGACAATTTGCACGGTAATACTCATGGATCCCACTGTACCATGAAAGTTATAATATTCTACTGTTTAATAGCGTGCCTGTGGATTTTCAAACACAGAACGCAACTGTTTGTTTCATTAAAATTTAATATTTTTTCATGGTGACAGATCGATAATGATTATAAATATGAGTTGAGTTCATCATAACTATAATTTTTAAAACTGGATCATTACAATTTGTACATTAATTAGGCTAGCTGTGTAATGGCAAAAACTGTCATGGTTATTTTTTTAGCAAGTCTGATGACACGATATTTGACTGTCTTAGACCATAATCTTAGTTCTCCAGTTAACCTTTTGGGCCTCCCCCATGGCGCAGTGGTAGTGTCATTGCCTTGTAATGAAGGGGTCCCGGGTTCGATGCCCGGTGGAGGCACAAGTGGTTCGGATCCCACTTTAAACTGTAGGTCCAGTCCTGATTAGCCTTACTGTGCATAAAGTGGACTTAAAACACCAGCTCAAACCAAACCAGTTAACCTTTTACAATATAGTATGAATGATAATTCAAATTGACACCTTTGAGTCCTCAGCACTTAGGCTATTTGCACTCCGCCTCATTTCATGGGTTCTAGTTCCTTACCATAACTGTAATCAATACGTCAGTGGCGTATCCTGAGTCCAATATCTGGGCTATCTCACTATGTCACGTGGTCCTAGGCTATGAATAGAAATAAATTTACCAACTCCTAAGAAATCAGGTTGCCAACTTATAGGAAATCAGGTTGCCAACCAATAAGAAATCAGGTTGCCAACCAATAAGAAATCAGGTTACCAACGCATAGGAAATCAGGTTGCCAACTCATAGGAAATCAGGTTGCCAACTCATAGGATATCAGGTTGCCAACTCATAGGAAATCAGGTTGCCAACTCATAAGAAATCAGGTTGCCAACTCACAAGAAATCAGGTTGCCAACTCCAGAATCATCATCATCATTTCACTGATATGAATAATTTTATTTAGAATTTCTGATCGATTTTTCTCCTGTATTTTATTCTCTATACTTCAGGCTTCGCAGATAGCCTAACTAGCCCAGAATATACGCTTAGCAATACGTCATTCTGAGAACTAAAAATCTCTATGTCTATAATAAAAGCTGAGGTTGTAAAGGGCCACTCAGCACGCATAAGGACATGACACAGAACAATATACACCCTCACAGAGGATTATCTGGCTGTCCAGGTGCCAGAGCATCAATAGCCTTCAGCAGTGCAGTTACTAGGATGTATATTGCGATCCATGAGAATTACCGTGCAAATTGTCCATCACCATGTTCGTGCACTTTATTTTACCCAATAAGAGCTTCAAGAATTAAAAGAAAACTCAAAACAAGCTGTTGACAAGTTCTGCACCATCATACATAAAAATCCATTGCTTAAAAACACAGGAGGTGAGAGAAAAATTAATGAAAATAGTCATGGACAATTTGCACGGTAGGTAATACTCATGGATCCCACTGTACTATGAAAGAAAGGTTGACATTTCATTGGCTTACTCCTCAGAAGGTGTTAAAGGATTCATTGAGTAAGTATTGAGCATTACCGTAACTAATGTTAAAGGAATCTTCAAATACAGGGTGATTATAAAGTACCATGACATTTTTGGGAAATCGGCGACTAATAACAAAATAAATGGTACTACAGTACAGAAGAGGCACCGAACCACAAAAGTAACACTTTTCCACATGAAAAAAGTCTATGGGCCATTCATGTTTGTGGAACAAACAATCGATGGAGGCACTTACCTTGACATGTTCCTAGAACCGCCGTTGTTGGATGATGGTATCCTTGGTACAGTGGTCTTCCAACAAGACGGTGCACCGCCCCACTTCGCAACCACTGTTCGAGAGTATCTCAACACCACCTTTCCCAACAGGTGGATACTAAGAGGATCTCTTCGTATGTGGGCATTCCATTCACCTGACCTTACCCACCCCACTGGATTTCTTTTCTTGGGGTGTTATCAAGCATACGAAATGCATGCGAGATGATCACTCCGGCTATTTTGGAAAATATGTTTAATGCTACCTTGTCCCGTTGGGACACTTGTCTTTAAATTGATGGAGGTCATGTGGAAAGTGTTAATTTTGTGCTTTGGTGTCTCTTCTGTATTGTAGTACCATTAATTTTGTTATTAGTCACCGATTTCCCAAAAATGTCATGGGACTTTATAATCACCCTGTATAACTAATAATTTTTGTATGCTATTCTTATCGTTTCACAACCCCTCCCCCCTTGCCGAATGGTTAGATCTTTATGGTGCGACTTGTTCCGGGCTCGATTCGCGGTGGAAACTTCATAATTTCGGTGTTGACCCGAGAATTGGGAAGCAACTTGGGAAAGAAGAAGCGGGCTTCGGTCTGGACAGCCAGAAAACAGCGGCGATGGGACTCGTCACCCAATGAAAAGCCGCTTGACAGAAATGTGCCACGGGGTTCACTTCAGTTTAATTGCACAGGTAACATTTTATGGAAACTTAAAAATTCATAACAGAGTGGCAGTCAAAATGCATTGCAGAAAAGAAAGGCATATTGTAGGTTGTCAGAATCATCATTTTCAGAATTGTTGGTTCGCAACGAAGAGGGACTCACTTTAATTTCTTCTCTGTTCGTATACGGTAGGCAATAACTTGAGGGAATTGGAAATTATTAGTTTCTTATCGACCAGGAACACACATTACGATATGTGCGTGTGCAACAGCGCCAAAGAAACTTTCCTCGCTCTAGTGAATAGACATAAACCACGAGTTGGCGATAAGAACTCATTGTAGTTCGAATTATTCCATTTGTGCCTTCGGCTTGTTGTGACTTCGTGTCGAAGCATAAACATTTTATACATTAATGATTACTTTTTTCAGCGCGTTCTCTTTTGGTCTAGGCTCATAAATTCGGCAGAGTGAAAAATGGCTGCCTGGATGTTTTTAAACGGTCGGACGAAAACGGCTGGAGCCAAGTTGCGAGTATCACCAGTTCAGATTCCAGTGCCTCCAATTCGGTCCACGCTTCGCCATCTCACTTCGGTTTCTTTTATCATCACTGCTGAGTAATCCCCAGGGCCAGATATAACCCAGACAACAAGGTAATGTTACTACAACTTTGTGACAACGTTAGCCCCTAACGTTGTTACAATGTTCAGGGTATGTTGATA
This sequence comes from Lepisma saccharinum, assembly GCF_977018435.1. Lineage (NCBI taxonomy): Eukaryota > Metazoa > Arthropoda > Insecta > Zygentoma > Lepismatidae > Lepisma > Lepisma saccharinum. The sequence goes on along the minus strand of NC_139233.1, from coordinate 14,176,830 downwards.
CAACGTTGTGAAAACATTGTGTCAACGTTTAAGGGTAATTTATTTCAACGTTGCCGCAACGTAGGTTGAGAACGTTGTGGCAACATGTACTGTTCATTACCTTGCTGCCTGTGTAATTTACGAATATATTAACAATGCATATTTAAAATAGGGCTATGGTTGTTTCGCATGGTAAGCTATTAGCAACTTTTCCTGCTCCACCCAAAATAGGCAATTGTTAGTCTGGAGAGTTCGATGAATTAACCAATCTCTAACTACACCCTGATAATCAATTTCTTGAACAGTACTTAGCTCCTGATTATATAGTCTGGGATAAAAAATATTTATCATGGGAGTTTCATTTGTATTCACCACATTTCATTTTCTGATCTTCCTTAGAACTTCAATATTCACACATCTTTCGAAGGATGATAAAACACATTTTTTCACTAATTACAATCGAAGTTATCCTTATTTGTGTTACTAAAACTAATGTTTGTTTTACATTTGAGTCGCACTGCCATCTAGTGCACGCTTGTGGACACGGTGATTCAAAAGTTCCAGGACACCCTTTTCCCTCTGAAACGGATGCGATAATGGTAGATCCAACTTCACCCGGGTACATCGGGGTAAGAGATGGTCGCCGCCGCCTTATTGGATCGAAGTCAATTTTTTCAAATAGCAAGTTGGCCATGTGAGGTGTCAAAACACATTAGAATTTTCCAACCAATGCAATGCTCTAATTATTTTTGTGATAGCTGTAACGATACAAAAGACTTCAAGATGGCGGCCATGTCCCGGAAGCACCTTCACACTTGGGTCCCTTACCCCGATGTAACCAAGTCAAGTTGGATCTACCATCACCGCATCCGTTTCAGGTGAATCACCCTGTATATTGGTACGGCTCGTAATATAAAGCCCCACAACTTCAATGTAGCAGCCATGTAGGATTTCTTAGGCCTAACATGTATTTGTTTACAGAGGACAGAAAATAAGCATCAAGCAACCTCCAGTTTGCGGGATACTAAAGGGTTATCGTGCTCCCTTTGAAGTCTAAAACTTAAGCCATCGTCCCCCTTGAAACATCTAAAACTAACAACAAATCTCGTGTTCCGATAGTTCACAGGTTTTCCTCTCAAGTGTCGATATCTGTCTGTCTGTCTGTCCCTCGAGAGAGAGAGATTCATGTCTCTTTCATTTTCTCTAGGAGGAAGAAAGGGAGAAGAAAGAAAACGTCTCTCTCTCTCTCTCTCTCTCTCTCTCTCTC
>NC_139233.1:14138224-14175484 GCF_977018435.1 Lepisma saccharinum | reverse complement strand
GAAAATGAGAGATGGAGAGAGTGGGGAGATTCTCTCTCTCTCTTTCTCGTATCTTACTCAGCCCCTCTCTCTCTTTGCGAGAAAGAGATGTACAGAGGAAGATGGATAAAAAAGGACGTAGAGAGGTCGTTATTCGTCCACCGCCTTCCGCTTCCAAACGCCCATTGAAAACTCTTTTCACTCTGGAGAACCTCCCTTTATTCTTTGCGCATTTACTCTAATTCTATTTCGACTTGTCGGTTTATTTCCTGCAAATGATGTATCCCGGCCATCGCTCAAGCAGAGTCTGCTCGTAGCATTGCTCAGTTTTGCAGTGAGGGGGCATTGTCCCCCTTCCCCACGATCCCTCGGCTGTTTGAAGGTTATATGAAAGTAGCAGTTGCTTTTGATGGGCGAAGTTTTCGGTTCGGGGCAAAACACGATCCGGCTCTCCTCTAAGATTTCCCTAAGAAACGTGAGCGCGGGGAAGGGATGCGGGAGTCCGGGATAGGGGGGACATTCATAGCCGAACTCCTGCGGGCGACATACCAATGAATCTCTTGCGTGTGTTCCCATCGGCAAATTCAATTTGCTAGGCCAGAGATAGATTACATACCGAATGCGGTTGCGATGTGCTTTTTATACGGTGGGCTGAAGATGGCTCTCCTCTTGTTTTTCAGTGTTGCCAAGGCTACGAGAAGAAATTGTCTAAATTATCTTGTATGGTTGGGTTATGTGTATGGGTCGGGAATGTGAAATAGATATTTGACGAGTCTTTTTCGTCCTTTTTTTCTTTCCTGCTAGACTTCAATATAAAGAAGGGGAGGGAGAGAGAGACAGAGAGAAAGAAGGAGAGAAAGACAATGATGAGAGAAAGACTGAGAGAGAGAGAGAGAGAGAGGGAGAGAGAAAATATGAGAGAAAGAGAGAGGGAGAGAGGCAAATGTTGAATTGTTGTTTTAAGTCCACCTTATGCACAGAAAGGCTAATCGGGACTGGACGAGTGATGCAAATATAAGAGAGAAACAGAGAGAGGGAGAGAGGCGAATTTGAGTGAAAGACAGGGAGGGAGAGAGACAATGATGAGAGAGGGAGAGAGAAGGAGAGAGAGAAAGATGGAAATAGAGACAAAAAGGAAGAGAAGGAGGAAGTGAGACAGAGAGAGGTAGAGAAAGATAGATGAAGAGAGAGAGATTGAGGGAAAGAAAGAGACAAAAAAAGAGAGAGAGACACAGAAGGAGGGATGCACACACAAACACACACACCTCTGAGAGAGAGAGAAGATAAATCATTCACTTTACCCTGGTTTCACTTTCATCCCTATAGTGATGATGTTCGTTCCTTGCTCAGAGAAATTTCTGTAAAGGCTCGTATATTCTGTTAGAGATGCACAGAGCTTCTGAGGTTGAAGCAGCGAAATAAATAGATTAGAAGCAAATATTTTAAAATACAAAATTTAGAAGAAAATAATAAGGTTCAAGGTTCCAGTTTTTAACCCTGAGAAAGACATGAAGATATGATAAAATTAATGAAGGTACACTCACAAAGAACCGGATCCCTGTCGGTTTAGTGCGCTGTGCTAACCACTACACCACGGATGTTCGGGTAAGTACGTTGTTGAATCTTATTAAAGGTACTGCATTACCAGAACTCTTGGTTCAGTAAAGCTGTGAAGTGATAAAATTTCAACACTAAAAGATTCTCACGATGTATTTTTTCTCTCGCTAATAACATTTTTCCGCCCCTGCCAGCAATGATTCCACCATCCCTCGCAACATGGCTGCCTGGTTTCAGATAAAGGGCTCGAGTTGCTAAGTTTCCCTCCCTTTTCAAAGGGGGAAGGAAATCGGAAACTCAGTTCGTGTGCAATCAATATCTGTACCCCAGACTTTACTCCGAAATCTCCCCGTCTCCCAATTTTCTCCTGTGCCCTCTTTGTGCGCGGGGCGGAGGGGGAGATTGTTTGGCAAGGTGCGTGCGTGCCGCGCGGAGACCGCTGCAGATTACCAACTGCCCAACTGTATTCGCCAGTTCCTCTGTATTCTCTTTCAAAGGACTGGGTCTCTGGTATTTCTTTCACGGATGCGCTTCGGAGAAGGCAAGAGACGTGAACATTTTTGTACGCTAACTGTCAACCGTGACTAGGAATTTTAAGGCACTACTATTTTCCATTCTCTGTAAGAACGAAGCTTATGTAAACAAAACAACAGTATAACTTCTCCTAACGGACACTTAACGGAATCACGGACTCTAAAAACTATCTCCCAGCGCCGATTTTAAAACTTGCGAACAATGGACAACTGCGAGAGAAACCAATGGCGATATATGAAATTGGGAGGCAACAATTTACATGAAATCACCCGGCTCTCCCGTGTGACAGTCAAGGCACCCTACCGACAAACACCGCGACTCCAACAGAACTAAAAGAACGTCCATTATTAATAGAATTTAAAATTGTTATTCTTAGCAGAATTGATCATATGCAGTTTTATTTTCACCTTCAACAGTCAACAATTCTTCTAATTCAAATCATATTCAGAATTGTTGATTTGGTGTTTTAATTCCACTTTATGCACAGTAAGGCTAATTGGGACTGGACCACTACGTGCCTCGAACGGGTATCGAACCCAGGACCCCTTGATTACAAGGCCACGACGCTACCACTGCGCCATCGGGGAGGCCCTGTGGGATTCAGAATAATGTACATTCTACATACAGCAAGTGCGACTACTGTAGTAATATTAAAAAGAAAGAGAAGGAAGAAAAAAGAAAGCTGACAAAGTGGTAGAAAGAGATGAGAAACAGAGAAGGAAAGACTGAGCGAAGACAGGAAGATCGAAATGAAAAAAATAGAAGTAAGAAAGAGATAGAGACATGATTAGAAATAAGAGGAAGATAAAGAAATAAGAAGAAGAGGGAGGAAGAGAGATGCAAATAGAGAAACAGAGTGAGTAAGAAAAGTAGAGAATGATAGAAAGAAGGGAAGCGAGAAAGAAATAAACACGAAGCAGGAAGAGGGAGACAAAACATAGAAAGTTGACACGCACCTTCTGCATTTAGGGCTTTATGTAAGTCGGTTACAACCCTTTTATCGGACTTCTCAAAGGCTTCTAAGGGTTAGTAGGACCAAGCGCTTGCGAAGTCTGTGGTACAGGATTTATTTTTAATTATCAAATATGTAGGTTTGAAATGAAAGATCATTAAGATCTTTTACTCGAAGATTTATTTAAACTTCCGATGATATACAAACACTTTATAAACAGACAATTCACCCGATACAACTCGTAGGCCTAAACCTATTAATTGTAGCGAAGTTTATAACCCTGGTCTTTTTGATGATGCAGGAGAACGCCTTATTCAGAGTTGGGTTTGTGGAATATCTGCCAAATGGAGCACAAGTACACCAGCCAATCCGAAGATTGAAGCAAGATATTACCCAACGTCCCCTGAACCATCAGCCTTTCGGCAACGAGGAGAATGTCCCGTAGGTTTACAAAAGTCTAGCTCTTTTATATCATAATTTTGTTTACAATTTACCATGGTTACTACATAGTTGTTTTATATTTCCATAGTTTCAGAATTTTTTCCTGATTTAAGTTAAAGAATTCATTACCTATTGTAACATCAACAATAACACATTTTTAAAGAAAAGATTCCAACATAGATTAATACAATACAGATTGAATAGTTTTGTGCTTGAATTGGATTGGATTGATTTGGTGTTTTAAGTCCACTTTATGCACAGTGAGGCTAATCGGGACTGGACCTACAGTTTAAAGTGGGATCCGAACCACTATGTGCCTCCACCGGGAATCGAACCCGGGACCCCTTGATTACAAGGCGAGGACGCTACCACTGCGCCATCGGAGAGGCCCCTTTTGTGCTTGAAAAAGCATGTGTTGACAGGGGGCGACACAAAGTAAGAGTGATAATAGCAAGGGGAGATAGAGACAAAGAGAGATGATAGAAAGAAGATAAACAAAGGAAAACTAGGAGAGAGAGAGGAAGATACAAGAGGAGAAACAAAAAAGTAAGACAGAAAAACAAGGATAAGAGAATGAAAGAATGGAGCGGAAGGAAGAGAGACAAGGAAGGAGAAGAAGTAAGATAGAAGGAATGATAGAAAGACAAATTGGAAACAGAGGGAAGAAGAGAGAAAATGAAGCAAGATGAGATAGAGAGAATTGGATAAAGGAGAGAAAAAGAGCATCTTCGAAGAAGAGGCAACCATATCCTCTTAGCGATGTACCAAAATATACTTTCCAATAGTTTTCTAAGTACAAATATGAGAATCCTGACATAGCTTCTCTATGAGATGCGCTTCACCAATCTCCGTCTTGTTGCCCCCTTTACGGTAGCTAACGAGAGGTTAAGACAAGATTGCTAACTGGAAATTCCCCCCCATTCACACCATATAGTTCTGGCCGTCTGAAGAAGCATTGTACAAACAACGAAGGGTTCCTCGCAACCCCCCAAAATGTTCGTGCCTGCGTCCAAATCCACCGAACCTGCGCGTGTGTGTGTGTCGTGGTGGGCGATGGAACAGGATTCCTGCCGCCTCAACACATGAAGGTTCTCGGGCGGTGGATCTTTGATGTAACTAATCTCTCGTGTGACACGGCTCCTGTTGAATTCAATTGCACATCGATAAGTGTTTGTGAAAAAGGACGGTCGGGGGATTTGAAGTGTTCTTCATCCTCTCATAACAGCGAATGCGTGTTGAAAGGGTGTGGGAGAAATGTTCTTGGAGGGTTGTTCTGTGGTACTCGTCTTTCATTCACCGTTATGGCCATCAAACGAAAAGAGGGGGAGATTGGGAGAAAAAAAAGAGAGGATGTGCTTTCAAAGAAGGCTCTTGTGTTTGTTGGCAGCTGTTACACTATACAATGTTGATCTCAGTTCCCCCCACATTCATCACACTTCTACTAAAGTCTTTTTTTACTCTTTTTTCATCCCCTTTTTTTCTCTCGCCCACCCTCGGGGTTTTACGGCTCTTGTGGATGCCTGTAGTTGCTTTTGGCAATTAATTTTTGGCACGGAGCGAGAAAAAGGGATTTGAAATTACTGAAGGGTCTTATTCGCCATCTTTGTCCTATTGATTTTGCTGTGCGTTATGTGAATGAATTGTTTTAAAACCCACTTCCTACAAGTTCTGTCTTTAAATGGACCGAAAGACTGATTTTAGAATCTCCAGAGACTCGACGGATGTGTCTTCTGCAACCGCAGATATGAAATTAATAACAGAAATTATATTTTGTACAGTCAGCGTCAAAAGTGGTTGCAGCAACAAAACACAACAACAAGAAACTGTCGGAAATGACCACATTACAAGGTATACAGTCTGGTTAAGATTGAATGTAATTTGGTTTTCTGTCGATAAAGTTGGAAATAATGACTTTGAACCACTTTCAACGCTGATTATTCTGATTACCTTGTCGCTTAGGAAACAAGATTTAACCATTGCAAACATTATAGTGAACACAACAATGTAGCCTGCAAAACGTTAGCTTGCACAAAAAAGAAATGATTTCTTTGAATTAACAAGACTGGTTTGGTTAAACTTTTCGGTTACCATAAACAAAAATTTTGCTAGCATTGTCTAAATTTGCCAAGTAGAAACAAATGTGCAAGATTGCTAGAAGAATTTCGTCCGGGTGAACAGCTATTTCTTCGACGCCAATTTAGACAAAAGTTTGGTTGCCGAAAGCTATTTTTTGGTTAATTCAAGCAAACATATTTCTCTGTGTGTTGGCTCATCTGAAAGGATTAGATCCTCTTTTTCATCCCGTGCTTCCCAAACCAGTAGCACTACACAAGGTCTCGGGTTTAAACCCTGTCCGTTCCTGATTGTAATTGTTGCTGCTATGTAACTGAAAATTCAGATTCTAGTACTTTTGTGATTTCTCCTCATTTCCTTATTTTCAAGATCGGATAAAACAAAATCCAAGGTTATTGGGTGACAAGATCAAAATATAAGGAACGAGAACGTGGATTGTTGGCTCGTGCGTTGCTGGCATTGTTCCATAGAAGGTAAGGGCCTCACTCATTAGATGTCGTGTTACCCTCACCACACATCGACCTTCTTTACCTATAGAATTTGCTCCGAGTTGGTCACTGTCGTCGGCGCCATTTGCAGTGCAGAACCTCTTGAATATTTAGAGAAGTTCTACATCGTGCTAATTTATTGGAAAAACTATTTTCGGCAGGTAGACAAATGACTCGAAGAGCTCCCTAGGGATCTAGGAACAGGAATGTTGCAGCCCCGGCAACATTATTTCCCAGTGGGAATTTTCAATGGGAAAACTGGAAATCTGTAGCTGGAACCTTTTAAGGGAGCATAGGAAAGTTTTCAACGCCACATCTTCACTCACCCCTGCATGGGGACTAGAAGTAGAAAATTTGGTGTTCTCTGTCTTAGAAAGCCTCAGAAAAATGAAACTCTGTCAATAAACATGATTTTGGCAGTGTCGTCACCCCGATAGCGTAGTGGTAACGTCATACGTTGAATCTGGTGGAGGCACATTGCGAAGTAATTCAGGTCCCACTTTAAACTGTAGGTACAGTCCCGATTAGCTTATCTGAGCATAAAGTGGTCTTAAAACAAAATTCAATATGATTGTGGCAAAGTGCATTGCCGTCAAATAAATATAAAGTTAGATAATTCGTGAGAGACAATTGGTTCATGATGTACTGTAATTAAATGGGTTCCAGATTTGATTTCCAATTCTGATATATTTCCATTATTCGAATTCCATTCTCAGTATATGTTCTTGAAAAATAATTGGCGTTGGTACTATCACCCAGACCGAATTAGACCGAAATCGGCTTTCAAAAAGCAAGACCAGCACTAGATCAGGATCTTCGATATCTGTCGAGGCAAGACTTCGAACGAAACCTATGTCTGACTACAGATGTGTTGTTTGATGTTCAAACTTCGAACGAAACCTATGTCTGATTACAGATGTGTTGTTTTATGTTCAAACTTCGAACGAAACCTATGTCTGATTACAGATGCGTTGTTTTATGTTCAAACTTCGAACGAAACCTATGTCTGATTACAGATGTGTTGTTTTATGTTCAAACTTCGAACGAAACCTATGTCTGTTTACAGATGTGTTGTTTTATGTTCAAACTTCGAACGAAACCTATGTCTGATTACAGATGTGTTGTTTTATGTTCAAACTTCGAACGAAACCTATGTCTGATTACAGATGTGTTGTTTTATGTTCAAACTTCGAACGAAACCTATGTCTGATTACAGATGCGTTGTTTTATGTTCAAACTTCGAACGAAACCTATGTCTGATTACAGATGTGTTGTTTTATGTTCAAACTTCGAACGAAACCTATGTCTGTTTACAGATGTGTTGTTTTATGTTCAAACTTCGAACGAAACATATGTCTGATTACAGATGTGTTGTTTTATGTTCAATCTTCGAACGAAACCTATGTCTGATTACAGATGTGTTGTTTTATGTTCAAACTTCGAACGAAACCTATGTCTGATTACAGATGTGTTGTTTTATGTTCAATCTTCGAACGAAACAAATGTCTGATTACAGATGTGTTGTTTTATGTTCAAACTTCGAACGAAACCTATGTCTGTTTACAGATGTGTTGTTCGATGTTGAAAGTCTTACGTTTTTAGTTTGTTTGCATTGTTTTGTCGAGGCTTGAAACTTGAGGACAGGAGCTAGCCTCGGTACAATCCTTATACGTACTTGCAAAACCGTATGTCTTTTTCTCGATCATTCCTTTTGCATAAAGTGGATTTGACAAGCGAATATAGCTTTATCGTAGGTTGGCAAAACTTGATACTGTGTTGCAGTGCGAAAGAGATTCTGCACTTCGTAAACATTCTCTTCGTCACACCATTAAAATGTGCGAGTGAGAGCGGATGGACATTGATATAATACAAAACAATGATCATAATATTACGGAACGAATCCACTGAAATTAGACGAACGGTTCCCTCCAGAAACGACCAATTCTCGGCACGCTCATTATTACACAGAATTCGTGGCAACGTTGTTGTTTTCCATTTGTCATTAGGGTCTGTAGCTACCGACCCCATTACTGGAAAAGCAGGCGGCCATTTTTGTCTTGCATTTAGATGGTTGTTTACGTCGGGGCCTCGCATATTAACAGGTGCCTGAAAGCGGATAACCGCAGATAGCGTTATGAAAAGCCCGTGGACGAGATGATGAAATGGAGGATGATGGAGAGTAGTTTTTGGCCGGATGTTAACACGTTGTTCTGTCCCTTTCTAGTGTGGCCAACTCTGTAGTTTTTCCATTCGACTCAAATAGTCAAAGGGCCTTTCTTATATTGAGCCTTGTTTGATTACCGAACGAATATTCGTCGACTGCGGGGGTGGTGGTTTAGGAGGGGTGGTGTTGAGTTATCGCGTGAGATGACCGGATGTAGTTCTTCTATTTCCAAGATCGAGTATGTGTGAAGGCGTACATCTGCATTGTTGTTCGTCGTTCATGATTATAACAAAAGATGGCTGACGTACCACATTCGCCAATTCAGTTGCTGCTAGTACCTGATTCCTCAGGGCCGCGGAGTGGTTAGAATTCCGGCCTGGGCGTGAGTGTTCTTTGCCAGAGTCCCTTCATCAGTGTCATCATATCATCACTCATCTTTGCGATTAGACAAATGTGGCAGTGCAGCGAAGTAAAATATGCGAAATCAGTCAATCAAAATGTATAAGTTAGGTAGTTACGAGTAAAATGTTTGGGATGGTCGCATCGACCGGACTGAGTGACTATAAGCCTCCCCGATGACGCAGTGGTAGCGTCGTTGCCTTGTAATCAAGGGGTGTCGGTTCGATACCCGGTGGAGGCACATAGTGGTTCGGATCTCATTTTAAACTGTAGGTCTAGTCCAGATTATCCTTACTGTGCATAAAGTGGACTTGAAACACCCAACTCAAATTCAATGACTGACTATAAAGTATATGAAACTGCCTCAATATAAAATGCTGGACTATGTGACTTATTCGGGCCTGGAGTTGCCACACGATTAGGCCTATATATACAGGGTTGTTTTTATGATATCTACCAGCACCCAAGCGTTGTTGAAAGAGTTTTGCGACACCCTGTGTGTGTGTGTGTATGTATATATATATATATATATATATATATATATATATATATATATATATATATATACACACACACATACATGCATATGTGTACCTATGTGTATGTGTGTGTGTGTATTGTTTATGCTATTTGTGGTGAAAAACAATCAATTTAAATGTTTCCAAACCGAGAAGAGAGCGTGACGAGATCGAGAACTTCCCCAATAGCGTAATGGTTAACGCTGTCACCTTGGAATCAAGGACTGCTGGGTGCACCTTTGCGGGGTGGAATGAATTTCACTTTAATCTGTACGCCTAGTTTGTTTTGCTGCATCTGAACATATCTCAAATGGATAAAGAATGATGCAATTGAAGCTGGAGAACGCTGCTTTAAGGCCGAGAATGAGTCTCTCATTCTCATTCTCGTCTCGGCAACCATTTAGATGAATTTCAACTTCTTCCACGTGCGAGGGAGAGGATAGATTGGATCTGTTGGTCCACATATGCGTATACCCACGCGGGAGGAGAAGTCTCGTCACCTATCACGTAATGTCCTAAATCTTTTATTTTTTTCTCTTTTTTTTTCGGGAGGATGGTTAATTCGCGTCATGAAGAAAACATGGGCGTGTTCGTATGGCGTTGCGCTGTTTGTTTTGTGTATGTCATCGTACAAACGCCTGACAAATTGTCATTGTGTTAGTACAGGTAGGGGATACGCCCAAACCTGGAATGAAATCTGTCCATTTTCACCTGCATGCTTTCATTGTTCCCTCTTGTGGCGGAGTGTGTAGAATTTGTGCATGTTGTTCAAAAGGCGTGAAGCGTTGAGTTCATTGGTTTAATACGCAACTGAAACATTTGATTCAATTGAATGATTTTGTTGTGATTTAACTTCGCTTTTCTGCAACTTGTGGTTAATCGCGAAGATGAGAACGAGCGATGATATAATGAAAGATCACTCACAAAGAACAGGCCGAGATTCGAACCCGGGAACCCTGGTGTCGTAACTGAAACTGAAAAGATATTGAGTGATCGACTTGTCATCTCGCTGCAAAGGTTCCGAATTCGAGTCCTGGCCTCGCGATTTTCGGGTGGGTGTCGCTTCATCATTTAATATATTAATCATTCATCCTCCTCGTCACTGCCGGCCAAAAGTGACAGAAAAGCGTCGAAAAAAAGTCTAGAATATAGCCTGTAAACATTCAACATCTTAAATAATTCTTGAAGCTTTCCTGGCGGAGAATATTGAAGAGGTTTTCTCGGGCAATCAGCCAGGTGATTTCCGGAAAGGCTTCCGAGCTTTCGAGAGCTAACGTCACTCTCATCTTCAGGGAATGGAGTGCAGAGATGGATAATAAATCTTTTGAGCAAGGCCTCATCTCCAGGAAGCTATCAACTCGCGGCAAGCCACGGCACCTAGCGACCTGTTGAGTGAGGTGAGTCAAGGCAAAATGGATAATAAACCTTTTCCTGCTCCCACAAAAATAGGCAATAATTAGGCTGGACAGTTCAATGAACTAACCGATCTTTTTTATATATATATAGTCAGGGTGACGTTATATGTATTTTGTGTGGGAGGGGTCCGGTGTAGGTGGCGGGCCAATCAGCTGGCGTTTCCGACGTCCGCGCTCCCAGTCGACTATCGCTAACCAGGCTGGGTCCAGTTCGAGTCCCGTGTCCCTTTCCCTCGTGTATGGCTATTGCTTCTTGGATGAGACGGTCCCAGTAATTTGATGATTTATTGATGATCTCGGTGGTTGTGAAGTCAATTCTATGGCCCTCCTGGATTGAACGTTCTGCTAACCCTGATTTTTCCGGATGAAAATTCTTCATGTAGCGGGCGTGTTCTTTCCAGCGCTGTTTGATTGTCCTCCCCGCGCAGGCGCAGGCGATACGGTCATCATTTAACATCTTGTTTGTATTTTGGATATTGCAGAAATGTGAGGTTATGAATGAAAATCAATTTTATCAAAGGCTGCAGATACCATGGATAGAAAGACGAGAATGAAGCAGGGCGTATTCGCATTGTAAATCCTTCGTCTGGGTGTATTAAAATAAGTGATTGATTTATTATTTTGCTTCGCTTTTTTATACTTGTCTACTTGTGGCTAATCGCGAAGATGATGATGAAATGGATGAAAGGATAATCACAAACACACATGGACAGGACACAACACAATCTCACAAAGGATTACACTGGCTGTGATTTCATGCACCAGAGCCTCGTTAAACTACAATTCTGCAGTACATTGTGTACTACGTGGAAGTACTACTCCACTTTATATCCAGGCAGGCTAATAGGGTCTATACCCGTCGACCCCCGTGGCGGAGTGGTTAGCACAACGCGCTACGATTTACCGGGTTCGAATCCAGGCATGGTATTCTTTGCGAGTGTCCCTTCATCCTATCATTACTTACCGTCATGGTTAGCCACAAATGGCAGAAAAGCGTTCGTTAAGTCAAACAAATCGGGACTGGATCCTAGCCAATGCACTGTGCCTGTACCGGGTATCGTACCTAGGACCCTATGATTACAAAGCGCGACGATACAACTACGTCATTTGTGAGTTCCGTGTCGCATGAAAATGACTTATTTAATGATGTCAGTATGTAATATACGAGGGGAAGTCAGAAAGTAGGGTTTCCTAATTAATATATAATCTTTTCTATTTTATGCTTCTTAGCTGAGATGAGACTTAAATTTTTATTGTTAGATCGTAGCGGTTTTCAATGTCAGTTACACTTGAATCTTGAAAAATACGTGGGTTAAGTCATAAGTCATGGCAACTATTTTTTCTCTCGCGAACAGGGGACAGCACTAAAAATCTAAGATATACGTTTGAAAGTGTATGGAATGTACTTTCGATAGAAGCTACCACATGGTGTATGTGAACAAAGTTGGGGTAATAAGCACGCACTCAAGTTCTGTCGGTGAATGACAGCGTTCGAAAATGGAGGTCATGAAGCAGGAGCAACATTCGTACGTTAAAACAGCAGTTCTCATGCCATCCAGAGCTACGGGAAGCACTGGGTGTGCACGCCATGCCCTATCGAACAGAGAATAACCTGGGTGAATAATTTGAAGGTTGCTAAACAGTGTAGTCTTGTGTACTTGTTGTTCATGCCATAATAAAACACTGTTGTCCAATGTCCTGTGTTCTGCCTCTTCCCTACGAGAGTCTCCTGCACCCAGACTTCATCTGGTGGCTTCATTCGAAGGTACATTCCATATACTTTCAAACGTACATCTTAGATTTTTCGTGTTGTCCTATGTTCACGAGAACAAAATAGTTGCCATGACTTATGACTTAACCCTCGTACACATTCAAAATGACTAGTGAACAGAACTTTAGGTATTAATTAGAGAACGTTATTTTCTGTCTTCTCCTCGTACATCTTCAACAATTTTTGTTCTTTAATTAAGTAAATTCCCCATTGCTGTTTCAATGTTCTTCTTACCATCACTATTCCTGATGATCTGGTATGATTGCACTTAAGCCACGCAATATTTCATTTGAAACAAGAATAATCCTTTCCGGTTGTGTGTGTAAGAACCTGTTTCATGGACGTTAGGTGCTTATTCCTACCTTAACTCGTCTACCACACTCCGTATCAACCACACGCTCCTGTCAATATTTGCGAAAGGATCTTTCGCCTCAACCTTGCTCCAATAAGATAAAGCATACTACAAGATAGTTACCAAACCTCAAGAGAGTCTTAACCACACACTTTAAGATACAGGACTTGTTCAAACAGCGGCACTTGGCGCTGTCCTCAATCAGTCATTCCTGGCGACCCTTATCAATGTGTCCGATACTCTTCTTGCTGAGTAAACATGCATCTCGTTTACTGATGTTTTTCGTCTTATATCGTTCATTAAAGCAGATAGTGGTTCACTACCTTAGGTCAATATGTATTTCAGATCAAGTTTTTTTCGACATTGCGTATTAGATATTCTATCATCTTATGAACGTCTGGAGTTCATATGTGTGTTTTTGAGTGTAGCACACCGAAGATAATGTTGTTGAATTTCAAAGTCCTCGCACCTCTTAAACTATGGGATTTGAGGATGTCAACCCGTGGTAATTGTGGAAAGAGCTCTCGTGGTGTTAATTGCAGAGGGAGCAGCGCTACTGGAGCGAGGTAGGAGGCTTCGGCGGTCGCGTTCGTGGAGTTGGAAAATCTCTCGTCATCCCATTCGTGAATAACAGAGCAGCGTAGCATTGCAATCATAGCGGAAGAAACAGGAGGTGATTGCCAAGTGAACTTTGTAAGGCAATGAAACGTCCATCGATTGGGTTGTTGAGATCGAATGAGCTTGAGCTGTACAAATCTTAATGCGTCGCCACCGAGTGGGTGAGGGTGGGCAGGAGCCCATATGAGAAATTTCAGATTAATAGTAGAGCAATAAACGTACATAGGCAACGAAAGAGAGAGAGAAAAAAGATAGCGGAAATTGACAATGATAGAAGAAATAAACAGGAAGGAAAAAGGAGAAGAAAATGGATGGTTGACGAGGAAGAAAGACAGAAAGAAAGAGAGACAAGATAGAGAAACACTGAAAGTAAAATAGAGGGAAAGAAAGAAACAAGCATAGAAGAGTTAGAAAGAGGGAGGGAATGGAAGAGACGAGAAGAAAGAGAGAACTGAAGGAAGAAATAGGCAGGGAATGGAAGAAAGGAGCAGTAAGAGAACTACAGGATCAAGGAAGGAGGGATGGGAGAGAGGAGAAGCAACAAAGCTTGTGAATGAGAATGGAGGAGGAATGGAAGAGAACTTGTGAAAGATAAACAACTAGAGGGAGAGAGAGAGAGAGAGACGAAATTTAATAAATAGGAAGTAAGAGAAAATAGGGAGAGAATGGAAGAGAGGGGAGCAGAACATGAGAGAGAGAAAAAAAACTACATGAAGAAAGAAGGGGAAGCAAGAGATCATGAGAAAGAGGAAGTAGGTGTGTATGAGAGAGAGAGGAAAGTAAAGAGAACTACCATCACCACAGAACATATTTCTCTATCCTTGAGACCCACCGAACGAAGGCAACAAACATCACTCACTGACTGACTACATTGAAACCTGCCCACTCCAACCTTTACACCAATCATAAGTTTATAACGCGGCACAGTAATCATAGTGAACGGTCTTTGGCATACACACAGTCCGCCCTGCCATATGATGCTCTGGCGCAATGCAGGGGGAAACTCGATTCCTTGTAAAATCCACCACGTCAGCTGTTCATGCCGTGTAGGGCTTGTCAGCTGCCTGCAGCCCCCTTCTCGTCCGTATACCACCATGAACTCCCCTCATCATGAACTGCAGTGAAGAGGGATCCGGGTTAAATGGTTGCCAAGCAACCCCCACCTGGGGAAACACTCGTGTTTGAGTAATAGGAGCTTTTGTGTATGTGTAAATGCGTGCAATTGATTTTTAGAGTCGTTCTGCGTGGTTTTAGAAGGAATACTACCTCTTCTGTTTTTATTGGTTGTCTCTCTCTTTCTCTTCTTTTTCACTCGCCTGTTACCACTCTTTTGCTAATGTGGTGAAATGCTCTTTTAATTGGCCCTTTGTTAAGAGCAAAGCAAAAAGGGAATGAGCGAGCGCTGCAATGGAGTGGAAAACATGTTATCACATGCTCCGAGGATGGTACCTGTGTTGGCTTGCAATACGTATCGTGTGAACCAATGGTCTATTCTGCCCTCAGTATTCTCATACAGTAACGTCCTGCGTAGTACACGCTATTTTGGTATCACACGGCGACATGGAAGCCTATCTTCTTGGACCGGTACACTAAAAAGAAATCCAAACCGAGTTACCACCAACAGTCCTGGGAATGGTGGTCCCAATTCAGGAACCATGACGAAAGTTCCCAATTCAGGAACAGATATTTTCACGCGGAAAGTTCCCAACTCAGGAGCCATGACGAAAGTTCCCAATTCAGGAACTATATTTTCACGTGGAATGTTCCCAACTCAGGAACCATGACGAAAGTTCCCAATTCAGGAACTATATTTTCACGTGGAATGTTCCCAATTCAGGAACCATGACGAAAGTTCCCAATTCAGGAACCGATAATTTTCACGTGGAATGTTCCCAACTCGGGAACCATGACGAAAGTTCCCAATTCAGGAACCGATATTTTCACGTGGAATGTTCCCAACTCAGGAACCATAACGAAAGTTCCCAATTCAGGAACCGATAATTTTCACGTGGAATGTTCCCAACTAAGGAACCATGACGAAAGTTCCCAATTCAGGAACCGATAATTTTCACGTGGAATGTTCCCAACTCAGGAACCATAACGAAAGTTCCCAATTCAGGAACCGATAATTTTCACGTGGAATGTTCCCAACTAAGGAACCATGACGAAAGTTCCCAATTCAGGAACCGATAATTTTCACGTGGAATGTTCCCAACTCAGGAACCATAACGAAAGTTCCCAATTCAGGAACCGATAATTTTCACGTGGAATGTTCCCAACTCGGGAACCATGACGAAAGTTCCCAATTCAGGAACCGATATTTTCACGTGGAATGTTCCCAACTCAGGAACCATGACGAAAGTTCCAAATTCAGGAACTATATTTTCACGTGGAATGTTCCCAACTCGGGAACCATGACGAAAGTTCCCAATTCAGGAACCGATAATTTTCACGTGGAATGTTCCCAACTCGGGAACCATGACGAAAGTTCCCAATTCAGAAACCGATATTTTCACGTGGAATGTTCCCAACTCAAGAACCATGACGAAAGTTCCCAATTCAGGAACCGATAATTTTCACGTGGAATGTTCCCAACTAAGGAACCATGACGAAAGTTCCCAATTCAGGAACCGATAATTTTCACGTGGAATGTTCCCAACTAAGGAACCATAACGAAAGTTCCCAATTCAGGAACCGATATTTTCACGCGGAATGTTCCCAACTCGGGAACCATGACGAAAGTTCCCAATTCAGGAACCGATAATTTTCACGTGGAATGTTCCCAACTAAGGAACCATGACGAAAGTTCCCAATTCAGGAACCGATAATTTTCACGTGGAATGTTCCCAACTAAGGAACCATGACGAAAGTTCCCAATTCAGAAACCGATATTTTCACGTGGAATGTTCCCAACTCAAGAACCATGACGAAAGTTCCCAATTCAGGAACGTATATTTTCACGTGGAATGTTCCCAACTCAGGAACCATGACGAAAGTTCCCAATTCAGGAACCGATATTTTCACGCGGAATGTTCCCAACTCGGGAACCATGACGAAAGTTCCCAATTCAGGAACCGATAATTTTCACGTGGAATGTTCCCAACTAAGGAACCATGACGAAAGTTCCCAATTCAGGAACCGATAATTTTCACGTGGAATGTTCCCAACTCAGGAACCGCTGCCTCGGGAGGGAATGGGGAGAGGAAAGGACCGGTTTTTGAGAGCTTCTTATCGTTACTGCACGTTACTCTGAAAAAAATGTGCATAATATCCATTTGCAGAAAAAGTACTGTGCTTTACGGGGAGTTTCTTCTTTCCTGTAATATATTGCTAATATACAGGGGAGGCAGATTGAAAGTTGAGGTTTAAGTTTGGGGTGGGCAGAATCGAAAAGATTTCCATTCCGTAATAATAGCATCCAGCACTATTTTACTAAATATACGGTAACATTTTTTTAAATCATAAAAATTACTCTCAATTACTTTGCTCCTCAGGAAATTAACTGCAAATATAAACAAACCTGAGATTTTTCGGGGTGGAATGTGGAGAATCCCCCCTTGACCCCGCCATGTCACACGTATGATGTAAATATTCCTGAGTAATCTGACTGACCATCGGACTGTTATATGCTGTGACCTTACCTAACTGTATTCGTGAATGTGTTTACCTTACTGAAGTATTATATTGCGAAGCGATAGAAAATTTCTGTTTTAATGGCGTGTGCTGGTTTTAAATGTACAGTCATCGGCAATAAAAAATACCCCTCCCCTCCAAGATCTTGAAAAAACTTGCCTCCGTACATGCCGTTATGGGTGTTGCCTAACTCCACGGCGATGAACGAACGCAAAGAGTAAGTTCTGCCATCGCCTTAGTGTTGGGCAACACGCATAACGCGCATGCAGTGAAGGTGGTATTTCAAGATTTAGATTTTTCATGTTTATTGCAGGTGACCGTACTTACCATCAGGCCTTTAAAACGTATCTTGTGTACTGAAAATCACCAATAGAAAAGGTAGGGACTATTTTTTTTTTTTAACTCTATCCTGGTTCAGTTTCCAATTAAATCAAATTGAGCGTTAATAAATGTTTTTTGTCGATGGTATTCCGCTAAACGAAAAGGGTTTTTAAATTTAATACGTAGAAAACATCTTCGTAGTGGATACAGAAAATTTGATTACATCTGCATTTGTGTATATTGATAAAACTCTTTTGAAGTGACCCGATAGCGTGTTTTATCCAACACAATAATAGTAATCTGATATCTGCAACTGATAGTGGTTGCAGAACTGCTTTGTGTGCGCAAGGAAATTCAATATTTTGATGGACCCTGCATGTAACTTACTTGAAGTAAGCACTGCCAATCGTGCAGGAAAATGGATCACAAGAATGGCGACTTACCAGGATACAGATACTTTCCGTCGGTCTTTGCTGCTCTTTGAACAGTTTTATGCAGAGCTAAACAAACAGCGAATCTAGCCTTTACATAACCAAGGTATAAAATATTACTATTATGATGACCCAAGTTAAATTGAAACTGTGAATTTTAGTTCGAAGCCTTCAGGTTATTTTAACTTTGCAGACTTCATTTCACGTGTGTTATGATAGGATGGATACCTTGGTTCAAACAGACATGTATGTATCTGCCTTTACATGAATTTCGTTGCTTTTTTAACCTACGTATTAACCATGTGATGTTGGAAACAACATGAAAGTGTGGTTACTTATGTATATGGTTCTTCCATCTGATTTCAGTGTAATTTTCTTTGTACATCTCTTCCCTAAAAACAACACGATTGGTATTTCAAAATACACGAAAATAATCTGTCCGATGTCTGCACAACACAAGATACAGGAATAGTAGAATGGTATATTCACAGGGTGTCCCAAAAGTCCCTATACGTTCTTGTGAAAAGGGTTTCATTGTTTACAATAATTGTCCACTTCATTGTCGTTTCTTTCGAAACAAATACGTTTCCACCAGTAATATAAATACATTGCTCTAAATCTACTATTTTAGTTTAGTTTTCTTTATTTAGTTTAATTATTCAATCTGTCATTAAAAATTAAATCTGAGAAGAAATATAAGGTTCTATAGAGCGACCTTCGGCGAAAAGTCCCCGCGCACCTTTCCCTTCCTCCGTTAGCTCTGTCCATAAGGAAACATGCTCCACTCTGCCCCTCTCCTCCACGCGGGAATACGGTGCTTAGGAGTAAAGTCGTCTTAAATTATGGCATATGCAGATGATGTTGCTTTTCTCGAACCTACAGTCACAGACATTTTTGGGTTGAAACCCAGACGTGTCGGTGACTTTCACATTTGAGGTAATTGACTCCGGGAATCGATCTTGGGTTTTCACCGTGCGGTCGTTAGACGCCTTACCGAATGGAGCCCCACAACTCGCCAACACACACGCACACGCGGTGACGACATTACAGGGTGACCATAAAGTCCTGTACCAATGGCAAAATTGATGAACAGCACACTTCCTTGTTTCAAAACATGCTCCACCTGTCCACCACAAGTTTCAACACGTTTCCTTGACATCTTTTCAAAATGTGTGAATCTAGAACAGCTGTCGCAGGGGTTATCCTTTTCCGGAGATCATACAGATCCCCTATTTTCACAGCATACAACTCGTCTCCATGGGATTGAGATTAGGTGACCGTGGTAGCCATTCCTCAATGCGCGTTCTTCCGATGTTTTTATTTCTGTTTTGTCGGTGTCATAGCACCTGTAAAGAGAAAACAATACGCAATTAGTTCCTGATCAATGACCAGCATGTAGATTAGCCACATAACATCTGCGGACTTCGATGGTTACCCCAGGGAACCACAGTGACCATCTCATGAGAACAGAAAGTGTTGATCGAAAAAATTAGCTCAACACGAAAGATTACGATGCATCTATTTGCCGAAAAGAAAATTAACCTTGTCAAACGTTACATAATGCCATTCAAATATTTCATTATGTACAAATTACGACCATGTATATGAAAATACGAGAATATACATAAACAATGTGTGGATCCACAATCCGTTTTACACACGAGGAAAATTCGTTGAACATAAATTATGCTAATTCCACCACTAATCACGTAGACCTACGCTAACTATTGTCAGCGTTGCCAGGTCTGGAAAATTTGTCCGCTTACGCCATACGTTTTCTTCCTTTGTTTGCATGATAGCTTTGGCCATTCGGTCTGAAATAAATATGCCGCTCGTATACATTGTGTTATGAGTCGTTAATAATTTCATCGAGCGAGAAGTATACATGCGGTCCGCCCGCAACAGTTCGAAGCCCGCATTTTCGTGCATAATTCATGCGATTGAAATGCATTTATATTTTCGACATCGCAGCGCCGATGCATTTCCCGGCGGAGCTGTTCGCTTGTTAACATTCGCACTAGACTTGAATTATTGACGTGCTAGGATAGGACTTTCCGAGATTAAACAGCTGTGACACGACCGGTTTGATTTGTTCGTGCAAATTCGTGTAGCTTCGGATTTTCGAAGCTCGTCTCGTGCTTGCGACGGAATCACGTGGTCCAATTAAACGGCCATATTGTTTTTAAACTCCAAACTCATTCGTTAACGGTGTACATCATTTGCAAATGCGATAATTTGATTTGTTTCGAGAAATTCATAGTTCAGATTTAATCTCAAGATATTAGGGTATATAGTATGGAGTGGTTGCTTATATTTTTTAATTTACGTTATTTTTTCCGGATAGAGAAAAAAGTGACTGGAGCATATTGACAAATTAATATATAACACAAGCCACATCAATTTATAGAGCCGCGTACGCCTAGTCGGGAGGGCGTACTGCCACGCGAGAGACCCAGGTTCGTTTCCCGGGGCGGCCGATCGAAGGTCGGCATTTTCCCGGCCTTATCCCCAATCAATGGCTACCTGGGGGCAACCATGTGGGGTAAAGGCGGCCGGAGCGTGGTGCTGATCACATCACCTCTAAAGTAGTCGAGATCGAGAATGTGTCGCTAAATGTTCGCACATGGGGAACTTTACCTTTATAGGGGTCCTTTAAGCATACGCTTCTTACATTTCGGACTAACGTGTAGGTAGTGTCCAGGAGAAATTTTAAAGATCATTGTAAATGTTTTAATATTTTGAGCATCAGACAAGTCGACCTCCTTGGCTTAGTGGTTAGCATGGCGCTCTACAACGTCAATTTCCATCCAGGTTCGAATCCTGAGCTGCACGTGGGTGTTCTCTATGAGTATTTATGTATCCCTTCATCATATCATCATTCATCATCATCGCGATTAGTGAAAAATCAAGCATCACGTAACTCGCATTAAGGTCTCATGAGGGAAATAATTACTCTAAAACCCTGTACATGGAAGACATCGAAAAATTTATTTTTAAGTGGGAAAAGATTATATTTCCAATTTATGATAATGCGAAATGTTGCGACCAATTAAGTAGTTATTGTAATCATTGAAATGTATATTTTTTTCAAAATTGGTAGTGTGTTGGTTTCATATTATTTACTTACATTTCCTAGTAATATATAAAGGGTGTCTCAGAAATATTTTCGTTTTTGAATCCGCCGTCTGTGGCAATTCGCACATTACGGAGAAATGAGATAGATCGCAAACGCTTGGCAACATTGTTAATATTTAGTTGCCATGGAGCGCTTTATGGGGCAGGAATGAGAGACGTCCCAAGCGGAAATTTAATTAAATATTGGGTGAGAAAGTTTGAAAACACTGGAAGCAATGACGAATGAACCACAGCAACATCCAAGGTCATTAAGATCGAACAGAAACGGTGACCGTGTGCGCCAATCGTTAAGACTGCGTGCAGCAAGTTCAAGAATAACTGAATGTGAAAACATGAACGACCACCATTTGTCCAATACTCTTTTCCACAAATAAAAACTTAATGTTTAATCTTTCTCTTGGTAATAAATTTATCTTTATACAAAAAAAGAAGTATTTATTTTAATAGTTTTAAAAACGAAGATATTTCTGAGACACCCCTTATATTATTTACTGTGAATGATTGTATCTTGTGATATAGCAAGTGGAAAGGTGAGATTCTGAGAATGAAATAACTCAAATATATCACGCATCTAACCTAAGTTCAATTTAGTTCCGTTTATATTTTTGAAAATATTTAAAATTTTTGTGGATCTTTTGTAACGATATTTTTTCTTTTTATAGGTAAGGCGCTGTTCTCTTTATATACGGCATAGAAAAATAGTATATTGGATGATGGGTGAGTAATATCTTATTTATACTTCTGTCTCATTAGTCAGTATAGAAATATTGTTAATTATCTTCATGAATAACTTAGTTCTTGCGTTAAAATTCAAGCGAAGGACAGAGCTATGGATTTTAGAATGAGTAGAGCCCAAAAATATATGTTCATGTTGAAGTCAAAAATACGGAAAATTATACATTTGGAGAAATTTGAGCACGTTCTTCTTTCGAAAAATGTAGAATTGAACTTAAGCAACTTCCTGTTTTGACGAAATTTTCAAGTTCTGATTTATTACATGTGTTTATATGTATAAATGTGTGTGTTCGTGTGTCTATATCACCAGAAGTTTTTGTAGGTACTAATTTTTCCGACTTTGTCCCCGCACATATCACATTAAGTGCTGTAAAACGAAGCGAGGAACGCATCCAGTAGACAAACGGGAAAAACAACGTATTCAAAATGAAGTGTAATATCGGATGTTGTCTCTTAGCCTGCATGTGAAATATATTCCCACACACTCATATATATATATATATATATATATATATATATATATATATATATATATATATATATATATATAAGCGTGGAAGAGCTAACGGTTATGTCAAGTCACAGAATTCTCTCCTTGAGATGATCCCAGGAGCACCGATGACGTCACTCGCTCCTCCATCTGGAGATCAACTCACGTTGTATTAATTATCTTAAGCGAGAGATTTCAGCGAGCTGTTTGTATTCCCTTGGTTCTTCGGGTTTCTCCTTGTATAATTTGTCTCCTCTCCACCCTGGAAGCAGGCAGAAGAAAGCCATAATTGCTTTATGGACCTTTCCTCCATCCAACTGTTCGGCAGGGATTCTTAATTGGGGGCTGTAAATTCCAACTATCTGTAAGGAGCTATCTATATTTATCCCCGGCAAGAAACTGTGCGAGGAGATGAATCTGTGACGATAGGCCTTTCTGCGATAACCACTTTCTCTCTCTGTTAATGTAATATTTTTTTTGTTGTTGTGACGTTTATGAGGAAGAGATGAAGATTTATGGCTGGCTTTGATTTCATGATGCGGCAGTTTTCACCCACGATACTTCCTATTCTATCGACCGGTCCTTTGAAAGTGCGGTACTTCGATACCCTTTGGAGACCTTATCTTGTTTTGTTCCTTGGGTTATACGTCAAAGCATCCACAGCAAAAACGTCGCCTACATTTCAACAACAGTACAAAACATTGACAGAACAGAACATCGACAGCAAGAACATCGAAGGCAAAAACGTCGACAGCAAAAACATCTAAGGCAAAAACATCGACAGCAAAAACATCGACAGCAAAAACATCGACAACAGAAACATCGACAACAGAAACATCGACAACAGAAACATCGACAACAAAAACATCGACAACAAAAACATCGACAACAGAAACATCGACAACAAAAACATCGACAGTAAAAACATCGACAACAAAAACATCGACAACAGAAACATCAACAGCAAAAACATCGACAGCAGAAACATCGACAACAAAAACATCCATAACAGAGACATCGACAACAAAAACATCGACAGCAAAACATCGAGAACAGAAACATCGACAACAAAAACATCGACAGCAAAAACATCGACAACAGAAACATCGACAGCAAAAACATCGACAGCAAAAACATCGACAACAAAAACATCGACAGTAAAAACATCGACAACAAAAACATCGACAACAGAAACATAGTAGTTAGTGTAACCCCTTGGAGTCGATAAATCAATTGATTGGAAAAGATCGATCAAAGATCAATTGATGATGTAGTTGTGTGGGCAAGCAAGTGTTATTGTTGTTCGCGATGACGTCATAAAATGGGCGTGGCTTATTTTGTAGGGATATTTTGATTGGTGGGATGTTTTAAAATGGGCGGGGCTTAATTTTGTGAGGAGCGTTTTGATTGGTTGTTGGGGAGGAGGAAAAGTATTCGGGTTTTTCCCGTTTTGCCGGCGTCTGAAAACAGATGGCGTTGATGATTCTGAAATTCTGGGAATGTGGGTTGGGGAGGAGGAAAAGTATCGACGATTTTCCGGTGACGGTTGGTTTTCTCGGAATTTCCTGTGTCTGAAAACAGATGGCGTTGATGAGGCTTTTAAGTGGTGCGGTGAATGTTAAGTGTCTTTTCTTGGAAAATGGGGTTTGTCGAGTGTTGATTCGAGGAAATGTTGTGAGAATTAATGGATGTGTTTTGGGTAATGAGTTTGGAATGGTTGTTGGGAAGGAGGAAAAATGAGCGGCGAGAGACGCCACAAAATGGAAGTCACGTGACCAGATTATATTATTAAATTATTATTAATTTAAATATTATTATTATTAGTATGAATTATGTTAATTTCTTTGACGCCATTTTGTTTTTGTTATGTTATTTAGGTGTGTGACGTCATATATAAATTGGAGTACGTGTACGTGATGAGTTTGAAAGTCTGGGAATAGTGATACGTGTTTCCGTTGTTTGAGGAGAGATGGCGTTGATGAGTCATTCTGGGGAGGAGGTAACTATTTTGCTCAGAATAGGGATCTTTCCTGCTTGGCTGAGAGATATGGAATTCTTGGAACGGTTGAGTGATATGTGTGGCGTGTTTGTCGGGCTGAAGATATGGGTCTCCGGCTGTTAATGGGTCTGTGACGGTTGAAGAAGACGTAATCTTCTAGGAATTGAGCCTGTTTGAAATATTTTTAACGGAAAACGTGATGTTGGAAAATAGAAGGTACAAATAGAAGGGATAAAAGATAATAGGATCTGGTAACGTTTCTTGTGTGTGAGGAAATGTTTGTTCGTTTGGTGTAGGTAAGAAATGTGGTGTCTGTTGAAAATAAGGAGGATAAAAGAGGAATAGGTGAAGATGGGGTTCGATAAAAGAGGAAAATAATATATTCAAAAAGATGAATTATTTGGAGGAATCTCGAATGGGTTATGTAACACTCAGGAGAAAAAGAATTGGAGGAATATTTACCATTAGGTTTATAGAAATTGTGGGATAAAAGATAAGATGAATAAATGGAGGTTCGACAAGAAAATAATATATGAGGGGTGTTCACAAATAGGGAAATTGCTGTCAATATTATTATATAGAAGTGGAAGTAATTATTAAGGGACATACTACATTTTCGGAAAGGAGTTAAAGTTCAGGGGTATACCAAAAATATTGGAAAAGGGTAAGGGTGTTATTGGTTGGATTTAAAATAATGTGTGGCGGCGGAGAGTTTGAAAATGTTATGTGATATTGAGAGATATTAAACACCACCAAGTTTGAACTTGATGTTTTCAAAATTCTTCTAAATATAATCCAGATGATATTCCCGTATTTCCATATATGTTTCTTACAAATGGAGAGTAATTTCTTGTGCACACACGATTTCGTAAGAATTATGCAATTCAGTTAAGGATACAGCTATTTGATATATAAAAGGTGTCCTAATAGGGTTATAATAAATGTTTAAAGAGTCCCTGTTATATCCATACAATGCTACGAAAATTTCCATAATATGTTCCAAACAGGAAACATCTTTTGTACATTCCAATAACACCCAGAAAATGTTAAAAAAGAACAAGTTTATTCATATATATAAATCGTGTCCAGATAAGATTCAAATGTAGTCTAAAATGTACTTTTTGTATCCACACAATATCCAAAGTACGTACAAAAATGTCTAACGAAAGTATATTGTCTAGATAACGTCCACTTGGTGTACAAAACATTCCAAATATGATCTCGAATTGCCCATAACACATCCAATTCTGGATATCCCCGGGGTCCTGTCCCAATTACCCTACGTGTGCATAAACTGAAATTAAGCAGCAATCGAGCCAAAAACAGACCCCGGTCTCAATCACCGTAAATATGCATGAAGTGAAGGTGGACACATTGGTCAAGATATTCAGGTTCATTATTGAAAGGAAAAGAAATGCGTCAGTATTCGGTGATTTTGTAGAAAACATACAGAGAGCGCAATATGTACCTTCTCATTTGTTGTTAAGAATTTGGTTCGCCTACCCACTTTTTGTCATTTGTGGCCCCGCACTATGCTAAAACTCACCTGCGAGGGAAAAGTAAACTGTCCTTGCCCCCAGTTTTGTCACTTTGCTCCCCTAGTTAGGATGCCCCCAACCCAATCGTCGCCACTGCGAAAAACCTATACTAAAGGACCCGTATGTTAACAAAGAAACTGTACTATGAGTTGAAGTAATAAAACAATTTGTACATACAAGTAAATGTTAGTATTGTATCGAAATAAATAGATGTAATATACGTACAAAATTCTCTCCCTCCATCAATACAACACTGTACCAGTAAAGACGTTACGGAAGAATGAAAACTCTGCAGTGATGGTCTGGGTAGGGTTTAGTCATTAACAGAACAGATGCAACTTCCTTGCTGATTATGCATTCCAGAGATAACCAACCACAACTTCCTTTTTGAGTCTGCGGGCAAGAGATAATTTTAATTGCGGTGTAGGGTTTAGACATTATCGGAACGGATGCAACTTTTTTGCTGGCCATGTGCTGTTGAAGCGTCGCCAGAGAAGGAAAACTTTGTAATGGTTAGAACACATATGTTCGATGTAGACTAAGTAGCAGCGGTTATCGTTATCATATAACGATTTCCGTCTGGAATGCGAATTCGATAGAGGTTTATTCATAGAAGCACGACTTCCTTGTTACATCCTGCCACAGATTCACTGGTGTTAAAAATTAAACACTCACAACCGAAAAATGGAGAACGTGTCTGTGAAAACAATTTAGCGAACCGGGGCTTTTAGTACAGGGCCTACAGTTTTAAAACGTGGTACGAACACACCCAAATCTGTAATTAGTTTTAGTATAGACAGGACCGGGGTCCCTTATCTGCAATTAGTTTTACTCGGGGACAAACAGAGTCGGAACAGGGGTTCTTTGAAACTTGAGTACAGGGCCTACAGTTTAGAAATGGGTTCCAAACGCACAGACTCCGAATGTAGAATTACTTTTGAGGCAAAGAGGATTGGAGCTGGGGCCCTTATCTGCAGTAAGTTTTACTGGGTGCCAAACAGGGTCGAAAATGGGTGGGTTCTTTGAAACATGAGTACAGGGCCTACAGTCTTAAAAGTGGGGTATGTGTAGATTCCGAATGTACAATTACTTTTACTCTGGGGCAGACAGGACCGTAACTGAGGGCCCATTGAAACTTGAGGTCTGAGGAAAATAGGGCCGTAACTAAGGGTCCCTTTGAGACTTGAGGTCCAGGGTAAACAGGGCCGTAACTAAGGGACCCTTCGAAACTTGAGGTCCAGGGCAAACAGGGCCGTAACTGAGGGCCCTCTTATTTCACGTTCTTTAAAAAATGTCAACCGTTTCCAAAAAAATGTCAACTTTTTTTTTTAAAAAAATCGACTTTTTAAAAAAAATCAATTTTCTTCAAATTTTTTAAACTTTTTTTTTAAAAAATCAACTTGAAAAAAAAATTCAAGGAAATTAACTTTTTAAAAAATCAACTTTTTTCACTGAATTTTGAAGCTCTTATTTTGTTAAATAAAATACAGTATAATACTTATGGAGCCGGCTGTACATGGTGTTCTGAAAATAAAAACAAATATTGGTAGTATGTATTGTAAATTGAGTAAAATGTGTAAGTTTTTCTGAATTTTGAAACTCTTACTTCGTCGAATAAAATACAGCATAAAACTTATGAAGCGCACTGTACATGGTGTTTTTAAAATGAAATCAAATATGGGTAGTATGTATTGTAAATTAAGTAAAATGTGTAAGTCTTGCTGAATTTTGAAGTTCTTATTTCGTCGAAGAAAATACAGCAAAATACTTATGAAGCCCACTGTACATGGTGTTCTTAAAATGAAAACAAATATGGGTAGTATGTATTGTAAATTGAGCAAAATGTGTAAGTTTTTCAGAATTTTGAAGTTCTTATTTCGTCGAATAAAATACAGCAAAATACTTATGGAGCCCACTGTACATGGTGTTCTTAAAATGAAAACAAATATTGGTAGTATGTCCTCAGGACAGGAAAAAGATAGGAGAGGCACGTGGGCGTTGGATGCTCTGCGCAAAACAATGCGTGCCGAATATAATTCGAAAATACGTCACGGAGACAGTACTATATAAAATGGGTAGTATGTATTGTAAATTAAGTAAAATGTGTAAGTTTTGCTGAATTTTGAAGTTCTTATTTCGTCGAAGAAAAGACAGCAAAATACTTATGAAGCCCACTGTACATGGTGTTCTTAAAATGAAAACAAATATGGGTAGTATGTATTGTAAATTGAGCAAAATGTGTAAGTTTTTCAGAATTTTGAAGTTCTTATTTCGTCGAATAAAATACAACAAAATACTTATGAAGCCCACTGTACATGGTGTTCTTAAAATGAAAACAAATATTGGTAGTATGTCCCCAGGACAGGAAGAAAGATAGGAGAGGCACGTGGGCGTTGGATGCTCTGCGCAAAACAATGCGTGCCGAATATAATTCGAAAATACGTCACGGAGACAGTACTATATAAAATGGGTAGTATGTATTGTAAATTAAGTAAAATGTGTAAGTTTTGCTGAATTTTGAAGTTCTTATTTCGTCGAAGAAAAGACAGCAAAATACTTATGAAGCCCACTGTACATGGTGTTCTTAAAATGAAAACAAATATGGGTAGTATGTATTGTAAATTGAGCAAAATGTGTAAGTTTTTCAGAATTTTGAAGTTCTTATTTCGTCGAATAAAATACAGCAAAATACTTTTGGAGCCCACTGTACATGGTGTTCTTAAAATGAAAACAAATATTGGTAGTATGTCCCCAGGACAGGAAGAAAGATAGGAGAGGCACGTGGGCGTTGGATGCTCTGCGCAAAACAATGCGTGCCGAATATAATTCGAAAATACGTCACGGAGACAGTACTATATAAAATGGGTAGTATGTATTGTAAATTAAGTAAAATGTGTAAGTTTTGCTGAATTTTGAAGTTCTTATTTCGTCGAAGAAAAGACAGCAAAATACTTATGAAGCCCACTGTACATGGTGTTCTTAAAATGAAAACAAATATGGGTAGTATGTATTGTAAATTGAGCAAAATGTGTAAGTTTTTCAGAATTTTGAAGTTCTTATTTCGTCGAATAAAATACAGCAAAATACTTATGGAGCCCACTGTACATGGTGTTCTTAAAATGAAAACAAATATTGGTAGTATGTCCCCAGGACAGGAAAAAAGATAGGAGAGGCACGTGGGCGTTGGATGCTCTGCGCAAAACAATGCGTGCCGAATATAATTCGAAAATACGTCACGGAGACAGTACTATATAAAAAGAAACGTATGGAGTAAAACACATGGAAGATAGGTTGAAAAACGCATCGGCAATTATGTGAATTTCTGTGAAGAAAATGGACTGGCGGAAGAGTTATTGGCAAAAATGAGAAGAGACATGTAAAGATATCGAGGTATCGGTGGACTGTTTGGTCAAAATATTTACTTACAGTGTTGACAAGAAACGAGATGCGCCAGTGTTTGGCGATTTTATAGAAAATGTTCAGAAAGCGCAATATGTACCTTCCCATTTTTCTTTAAGAATATGTTTTGAATTAGTGGAGGTGTTTAAAGGTGTAAGAAATGAGAAGGGTGAAAATAAGAAGATGGGAGAAACAGGGGAAGATATGCATGAAAGAATGATGGAAAGGTTGAAGAAAAGGAAACTTAACGAGTAACTAACACATACTAATACACTAATATCTAGCACTGACTAATGTGTTATATCTATAGAAATTTATGTAGGACATATTGCGGACATTTATGTAAAAGCATCTCGTAACAAATTATTGATTAGGTGTGTCAAGTCCACTTTATGCACAGTAAGGCTGATCGGGACTGAACTTACAGTTTAAAGTAGGATCCGAACCATTTGTGTCTCCATCAGGTATCGAACCCGGAACCCTTACATATTGTAATAATTCTACAGAGGTTCACTGTGTTGATAAACAAACATCTGTATGTAACCACTGGTGTAAAATAAAACCTGCGATGTTTCTGTAGAGGGTATAAATCATGAAATGTAACAGAATTTGTAAAATATCTAATAATCTGTGAGTTAAAATGAAACAGCAGTTTGTATATGTAGAAAACTTGTAATGTTTCTATAGAATTTCAGTGTGTTAATAAAAGATTTTGTATAGAACGATATTGTTTTGTATATAAATAGTATTGTATACGAATACCGAAGACACAGGATACAAATCCTAAAATTTAATGAAAAAGTACCGGATTCGAAACCCACCCGGGCGTGGTTGTTACCCTGATTCGAATCACGGAATTGGCTATGTCTGCATACAAAACCCGTCTGATCCTGCCCACCCCTACAAATACCGGCCTGACTTTATGCACAGTAAGGCTAATCGGGACTAGACCTACACTTTTAAAATAGGATTGGAACCAATTATATTTCCTGGTATCGAACCCGGGACCCTTGATTACAAGACGTCTGATCCTGCCCACCCCTACAGATACCGGCCTGACTTTATGCACAGTAAGGCTAATCGGGACTAGACCTACACTTTTAAAATTATGCACTGTGGTAGTTAAGAAATTGCCTGTGGGGGGAAATGCCCCCCATCCCCTACAAATACCGGCCTGACTTTATGCACAGTAAGGCTAATCGGGACTAGACCTACACTTTTAAAATTATGCACTGTGGTAGTTAAGAAATTGCCTGTGGGGGGAAATGTCCCCCATCCCCTACAAATACCGGCCTGACTTTATGCACAGTAAGGCTAATCGGCTGTGGGGGGAAATGCCCCCCATCCCCTACAAATACCGGCCTGACTTTATGCACAGTAAGGCTAATCGGGACTAGACCTACACTTTTAAAATAGGATTGGAACCAATTATATCTCCGGGTATCGAACCCGGGACCCTTGATTACAAGACGTCTACACTACCACTGCGCCATCGGAGAGGTTTGGTTCGGAATGTCTATTTAGCACTTATTCCATCTTTGCAAATCGGGCAAAGGACATAGAATACAGAGTAAAATGCAAAAGGGTACTTACAATACGGAAGAGTTCTCGAGCGTTATCCATGTTGATGTACAGATGAAAAGGAAATGAACTGGAAGAAAGAATGTTGCAAAAGGAATATATCCGTTTCCTTATAGAGACGCACATTTGCAATCATTTTTGCAACGTACTTTAGAAGTCTGGATATGAGATCACAACGTTTTTGGTGTGTGTGTGTGTGTGTGTGTGAGGCACAACAGTTCATTGATGGTTTGTTGCAGGAGGTCCTTAATCAGTTTCACTGGAGAGTTCCTTGTTCCGTGTCGACTCAAGTTCTTCAACGAGGAACGAGTGATGCCTCTTAAATGAATATAACGTAAAATGTGAAATGTCCGACGGATTGAACTGATGTTTAAAATCCGTTTATGCACCGAGGGTAATCGGTACAGAAATATACGAGGGCATGGTATAAGTTGTCCTATGTATTGATTGAGTGACGGATTGAACTGATGTTCGAAACCTGTTTTATGCACCGAGGATGAACCGTTTAATGCACCGAAGCTGACCGATACAGAAATATACGAGAGTATGGTATATTTTTTGAAAATTTAAAATCGTTGTATCGCCACTCCTAATTGAGCTAGGAGGATGATTGATAGCTTGTTGGACTCGGAGCGAAGTCCTCTTTCCGATGAACTTGGTTCCATTGTTCTCGGACTAGCGGTTTCCTACTTTCTTTATTTTCAATCGTACACCCCCTTCCGACGATTTTTTAAGGCGCGTAGGCGATTGTTTCCAACTTTTAAATGTTTATATTTTGAAAATTTAAAATCGCTGTAACTCCACTACTAATTGTGTTCTTAAAATGAAAACAAATATTGGTAGTATGTATTGTAAATAGAGTAAAATGTGTAAGTCGTGTCCAAGTAATAAATAGAGCGGTGTTTACATACAAAAGTAATGTTATTATTATTGCATTGCACTATACTATGGATATTGTAAGAAATAATGCTGATTTAGAAGCCGCTTTTAATTTTGGAGTTCTTATTTCGTCGAATAAAATGTAGCATAATACTGATGGACCCCACTGTACATGGTGTTCTTAAAATGAAAATAACTATTGGTAGTATGAATTGTAAACGATGATGATTCTGGTAACTTCACAATCCGCTAATCCTTTATATACCACCCGTCCGATCTACGTCATTGATACACATTGCTCGCATCCGCTCCCGCAAAGCGTCCAACGCCCACGTACCTCTCCTATCTTCTTCCTGTCCTGGTACACTATACACAGTCACTTCTTCCTCGAAACCTACTCTTTTTGCTCTCTTTATTTTCTTTACATCTTGACTTTCCTAC
Organism: Lepisma saccharinum; assembly: GCF_977018435.1. Taxonomy (NCBI): domain Eukaryota; kingdom Metazoa; phylum Arthropoda; class Insecta; order Zygentoma; family Lepismatidae; genus Lepisma; species Lepisma saccharinum. Next base: position 14,143,641 of record NC_139233.1, on the reverse strand, counting down.
TCCTTTTTCTTTTTTTGCTGTTCTTCCTCCATTATATGCTAGCAGACTTTTAGTCTTCTTTTCTTTAACAGTATGATGATGTAATAACCTCTTCTTAATCACCAGACACATTACCATTCCACCCACCCCATCCCAACAAACACGCCACACATATCACTCACTAATTCCAAGAATTGTAGCTATACACTCACACACCATCTGCTCTCATCCATTAACACCCGGAAAAACCTATCGCCACACGGACAAAGACATCACACCAAAGCCGTTCGTAACAAACACCATTTGTTTTTGTCCATTAACAGTCTGCAACCCTTGGCTCCATTCCAAGGTCAAGGGTCGAGAAGTATATATTACATACTTATATATATTTAAAGAACATACGTTTTTCCGCAAATTATATAACCGATATTATAATATGCACCCTTATTAGTGGAGAGCTCAGTGCATAAAACGGATTTTCAAAATCAGTTCAATCAGCCATCCGATAGATCGGACACTTTATACCATGCCCTCGTATATTTCTGTGCCGATCAGCCTCGGTTCATAAAATGGTTCAGCCTCGGTGCATAAAACGGATTTCAAACAGACACCGTGCCCTGACAGGACCCGGACATAGCTGACCCTGACAGCAGCCTCACGACCCGGACCGGGCTGACATGGCTGCCGATCCTAATTGAACACTGTAGGTTCTATCGCATTGCTATTATTATACAACCTGATTTCTACCATGGTCTCGTATATTTCTGTCCCGATCAGCCTAATTGCATAAAGTGAATTCTGTCCCGATTAACCTATCCGTGCATAAAGCGGAATCCACTTCGATACTTTCTGCTCGCGAATAACCTCAGTGCATAAAGTTGATTCTGTCCTGATTAACCTATCTGTGCATAAAGCGGACTTTAAACGCACTTCGGCGATGACCCAAGTCGCCGAAAGTGCACGTTGTTCATCGGAATGCTGGCACGTACCTTCACATTTTAATCTGATAGCACATTCCTTACACAATATAAACATTTAAAAGTTGGAAACAACCGCCTACGCGCCTTTAAAATTCGTCTCTTATGCCTCGAACGCGTTCGAGGCAATAAGAGAAAGCGAATTTTAAAGGCGCGTAGGCGGTTGTTTCCAACTTTTAAATGTTTATATTGTGTAAGGAATGTGCTATCAGATTAAAATGTGAAGGTACGTGCCAGCATTCCGATGAACAACGTGCACTTTCGGCGACTTGGGTCATCGCCGAAGTGCGTTTAAAGTCCGCTTTATGCACAGATAGGTTAATCAGGACAGAATCAACTTTATGCACTGAGGTTATTCGCGAGCAGAAAGTATCGAAGTGGATTCCGCTTTATGCACGGATAGGTTAATCGGGACAGAATTCACTTTATGCAATTAGGCTGATCGGGACAGAAATATACGAGACCATGGTAGAAATCAGGTTGTATAATAATAGCAATGCGATAGAACCTACAGTGTTCAATTAGGATCGGCAGCCATGTCAGCCCGGTCCGGGTCGTGAGGCTGCTGTCAGGGTCAGCTATGTCCGGGTCCTGTCAGGGCACGGTGTCTGTTTGAAATCCGTTTTATGCACCGAGGCTGAACCATTTTATGAACCGAGGCTGATCGGCACAGAAATATACGAGGGCATGGTATAAAGTGTCCGATCTATCGGATGGCTGATTGAACTGATTTTGAAAATCCGTTTTATGCACTGAGCTCTCCACTAATAAGGGTGCATATTATAATATCGGTTATATAATTTGCGGAAAAACGTATGTTCTTTAAATATATATAAGTATGTAATATATACTTCTCGACCCTTGACCTTGGAATGGAGCCAAGGGTTGCAGACTGTTAATGGACAAAAACAAATGGTGTTTGTTACGAACGGCTTTGGTGTGATGTCTTTGTCCGTGTGGCGATAGGTTTTTCCGGGTGTTAATGGATGAGAGCAGATGGTGTGTGAGTGTATAGCTACAATTCTTGGAATTAGTGAGTGATATGTGTGGCGTGTTTGTTGGGATGGGGTGGGTGGAATGGTAATGTGTCTGGTGATTAAGAAGAGGTTATTACATCATCATACTGTTAAAGAAAAGAAGACTAAAAGTCTGCTAGCATATAATGGAGGAAGAACAGCAAAAAAAGAAAAAGGAGTAGGAAAGTCAAGATGTAAAGAAAATAAAGAGAGCAAAAAGAGTAGGTTTCGAGGAAGAAGTGACTGTGTATAGTGTACCAGGACAGGAAGAAGATAGGAGAGGTACGTGGGCGTTGGACGCTTTGCGGGAGCGGATGCGAGCAATGTGTATCAATGACGTAGATCGGACGGGTGGTATATAAAGGATTAGCGGATTGTGAAGTTACCAGAATCATCATCGTTTACAATTCATACTACCAATAGTTATTTTCATTTTAAGAACACCATGTACAGTGGGGTCCATCAGTATTATGCTACATTTTATTCGACGAAATAAGAACTCCAAAATTAAAAGCGGCTTCTAAATCAGCATTATTTCTTACAATATCCATAGTATAGTGCAATGCAATAATAATAACATTACTTTTGTATGTAAACACCGCTCTATTTATTACTTGGACACGACTTACACATTTTACTCTATTTACAATACATACTACCAATATTTGTTTTCATTTTAAGAACACAATTAGTAGTGGAGTTACAGCGATTTTAAATTTTCAAATATAAACATTTAAAAGTTGGAAACAATCGCCTACGCGCCTTAAAAAATCGTCGGAAGGGGGTGTACGATTGAAAATAAAGAAAGTAGGAAACCGCTAGTCCGAGAACAATGGAACCAAGTTCATCGGAAAGAGGACTTCGCTCCGAGTCCAACAAGCTATCAATCATCCTCCTAGCTCAATTAGGAGTGGCGATACAACGATTTTAAATTTTCAAAAAATATACCATACTCTCGTATATTTCTGTATCGGTCAGCTTCGGTGCATTAAACGGTTCATCCTCGGTGCATAAAACAGGTTTCGAACATCAGTTCAATCCGTCACTCAATCAATACATAGGACAACTTATACCATGCCCTCGTATATTTCTGTACCGATTACCCTCGGTGCATAAACGGATTTTAAACATCAGTTCAATCCGTCGGACATTTCACATTTTACGTTATATTCATTTAAGAGGCATCACTCGTTCCTCGTTGAAGAACTTGAGTCGACACGGAACAAGGAACTCTCCAGTGAAACTGATTAAGGACCTCCTGCAACAAACCATCAATGAACTGTTGTGCCTCACACACACACACACACACACACCAAAAACGTTGTGATCTCATATCCAGACTTCTAAAGTACGTTGCAAAAATGATTGCAAATGTGCGTCTCTATAAGGAAACGGATATATTCCTTTTGCAACATTCTTTCTTCCAGTTCATTTCCTTTTCATCTGTACATCAACATGGATAACGCTCGAGAACTCTTCCGTATTGTAAGTACCCTTTTGCATTTTACTCTGTATTCTATGTCCTTTGCCCGATTTGCAAAGATGGAATAAGTGCTAAATAGACATTCCGAACCAAACCTCTCCGATGGCGCAGTGGTAGTGTAGACGTCTTGTAATCAAGGGTCCCGGGTTCGATACCCGGAGATATAATTGGTTCCAATCCTATTTTAAAAGTGTAGGTCTAGTCCCGATTAGCCTTACTGTGCATAAAGTCAGGCCGGTATTTGTAGGGGATGGGGGGCATTTCCCCCCACAGCCGATTAGCCTTACTGTGCATAAAGTCAGGCCGGTATTTGTAGGGGATGGGGGACATTTCCCCCCACAGGCAATTTCTTAACTACCACAGTGCATAATTTTAAAAGTGTAGGTCTAGTCCCGATTAGCCTTACTGTGCATAAAGTCAGGCCGGTATTTGTAGGGGATGGGGGGCATTTCCCCCCACAGGCAATTTCTTAACTACCACAGTGCATAATTTTAAAAGTGTAGGTCTAGTCCCGATTAGCCTTACTGTGCATAAAGTCAGGCCGGTATCTGTAGGGGTGGGCAGGATCAGACGTCTTGTAATCAAGGGTCCCGGGTTCGATACCAGGAAATATAATTGGTTCCAATCCTATTTTAAAAGTGTAGGTCTAGTCCCGATTAGCCTTACTGTGCATAAAGTCAGGCCGGTATTTGTAGGGGTGGGCAGGATCAGACGGGTTTTGTATGCAGACATAGCCAATTCCGTGATTCGAATCAGGGTAACAACCACGCCCGGGTGGGTTTCGAATCCGGTACTTTTTCATTAAATTTTAGGATTTGTATCCTGTGTCTTCGGTATTCGTATACAATACTATTTATATACAAAACAATATCGTTCTATACAAAATCTTTTATTAACACACTGAAATTCTATAGAAACATTACAAGTTTTCTACATATACAAACTGCTGTTTCATTTTAACTCACAGATTATTAGATATTTTACAAATTCTGTTACATTTCATGATTTATACCCTCTACAGAAACATCGCAGGTTTTATTTTACACCAGTGGTTACATACAGATGTTTGTTTATCAACACAGTGAACCTCTGTAGAATTATTACAATATGTAAGGGTTCCGGGTTCGATACCTGATGGAGACACAAATGGTTCGGATCCTACTTTAAACTGTAAGTTCAGTCCCGATCAGCCTTACTGTGCATAAAGTGGACTTGACACACCTAATCAATAATTTGTTACGAGATGCTTTTACATAAATGTCCGCAATATGTCCTACATAAATTTCTATAGATATAACACATTAGTCAGTGCTAGATATTAGTGTATTAGTATGTGTTAGTTACTCGTTAAGTTTCCTTTTCTTCAACCTTTCCATCATTCTTTCATGCATATCTTCCCCTGTTTCTCCCATCTTCTTATTTTCACCCTTCTCATTTCTTACACCTTTAAACACCTCCACTAATTCAAAACATATTCTTAAAGAAAAATGGGAAGGTACATATTGCGCTTTCTGAACATTTTCTATAAAATCGCCAAACACTGGCGCATCTCGTTTCTTGTCAACACTGTAAGTAAATATTTTGACCAAACAGTCCACCGATACCTCGATATCTTTACATGTCTCTTCTCATTTTTGCCAATAACTCTTCCGCCAGTCCATTTTCTTCACAGAAATTCACATAATTGCCGATGCGTTTTTCAACCTATCTTCCATGTGTTTTACTCCATACGTTTCTTTTTATATAGTACTGTCTCCGTGACGTATTTTCGAATTATATTCGGCACGCATTGTTTTGCGCAGAGCATCCAACGCCCACGTGCCTCTCCTATCTTTTTTCCTGTCCTGGGGACATACTACCAATATTTGTTTTCATTTTAAGAACACCATGTACAGTGGGCTCCATAAGTATTTTGCTGTATTTTATTCGACGAAATAAGAACTTCAAAATTCTGAAAAACTT